>NW_023995343.1:12500-121122 GCF_015586225.1 Lucilia sericata | reverse complement strand
AAATTGAAAAATAAGCTTATTTTGTGATCACTCATATTTCCCTTCAAAAGTCGATAATTTGGTCGAAAACCCTAATGAAACTAAAATCGTTTATAACTTTGTTAAAACACGTTTAAATTGAAAATAGCTTTTTTTGGTCGAAACCTTTGAAGAAACTAAAATCGCTTATAACTTCGTTAAAACACGTTTAAATTGAAAAATAAGCTTGTTTTGTGATCACTCATATTTCCCTTCAAAAATCGGATTTTTGGTCATATCTCCGTTATTTATGGACTGATGTTGCTGATTTTAAGTAGGAAACTTCTCGAAGGAATGTCTGATGGGTTTCTTCAGAAAATTAGTTTTAATCGACTCCGCTATCTATAAAAACTCTATATAGTATACAATTACAAACGAAATGACAAACTGATATATACCCTTCTTACGAAGGTGAAGGGTATAAAAATATAATAATTATATTCATACATAAAACTATGACCATGGGTTCAAACATAACATTATTTCAAGGAACCACCCCTAAAAAAACTTAAAACTTATAAAATTATACGTATAAAGAAAGGATTTAGTCAAATTTCCTTGTAATATTATAATTACAATAGAAATTTTTGGGCATTTTTTAACTTTCATAATAATTAATTATTTATACCATTAGTTTAAAAATAAACACCCACTTTTAATTTAATTTAAATATTTATAAAGATTTTAAAATTAATTTTTTGGTTTCATTTTTCTTACAGACAACCTTTGTCCAACAAACACATGCCACATGGAGTATTATGTTGAACAAAGTCAACATTGGGCTACGATTACGATTAGTCTGAAACGCAGAAGAGCGCCACCACTTAAACCGAGACCACCTGGACTACAGCGTAATAATAATTACAATAATTACCAACAAAAGTGGTAGTAAAGCAAAAGCAACTAAATTACTTTATATTGAAATCTCAAAAAAGAGAAAATAAAAAAATACATTCCAAGAATTCTAATTAAACTACTATTTATTTTTATAATAATATTAAATATTTTCTACTGAATAAAAAAAAGTGAAGAAAATTAATAAAATACAAACAAGTGCTAAATTTAAAAAAAATAATAAATAATTTAAGTAAAAAAAGTCAACAAATTAAGTAATTAAGTGTTTTATATAAGAAAAAAGAAAAATATATTAAAAAATATAATGCAATAAGTTGTTTTGTGAAAAAAATATAATAATTTATTTTATAAATCGTGTTTTAAGCTTAAGTATATAAATTTTAAAACAAGTGCACTTAAGGAAAATAATATTTTATATAAAAACAACAACAACAAAATTTGCATAATAACTTGGCTGTTATACTACTACCTTTTATATAAATTTATTTTTTAAAAAAAAATAATAATTGTTATTGCAAATTTTTTCCTAACGCTTTAAGTTTTGTTTATTTTGGAATATTTACAACTTTATCTACTCGTATAATAAATTAGAAAAGAAGTTTATTTCTTCAAATTTATTAAAAAAACAAGTTGAAAAAGGATACGTAATTTACACTCGCATAAACAACAAATAAAACAATAAAATACCATCATAATGGGAACAAAAACTCAGCCACAAATGCATAAAGGTAAGTGAATTTTTTTTAATTATTTTATTATTTTAAATGTTAGAAATTTTAAACATTTTATAATTTTAACTTATTATTTTAACACGGTAATGAGATTGGAGGCAAGTACTTACCACACCCGCTTACAAATAACTACTTTAATAAGTACTTATTAAAAGGGAGTCGGCTTTTTTTTCGAAATAACTTAGCAGCAAAATGACAAATTTCAGAAGAAAATAGGAAAAAGTTTTCAAGTGAAAATCGATTTATTACAGAGTAAGAAAAATCGCATATTAAATTTAACTTTATTTTTCTCAACGTAATACAAAAAAATAAAGAAATATTTTGTTAAATATTTAAATAAATAAAAATAAAAAATATTTAACCGAATATGAAAATCAATTTTTAAATGTGCTAAACTTGAATCTTTTTTAATCTCATTTCTTACTTAATTTAATCTCATATTATACTTAATTTAAAAAAGAATAAATTCACATACTAACATACTAGTGTACCCAGGGTGCTTCGCTACCCCATAAAAATTAAGAACAAAATTTTTATTACTTTTATATTTATCCGATAAGTACCGAAAATCTCACTTTTATAAATTCACATTTTATAAGAACCGTGTGTCATTTGTTTCGGATCTCCACTATTGGAAGTTTAAAATGTTTGGTACTTATTCATTCAAAGAATGAGAAAGTGCCAAAGAGTCCCCTGATGCAGATTCATATATATAGTACCACTTGCATATATTATAGTACCACTTGAAAGACGAAAAAGTACCAAACAGTTGTGGCTTAATATTATAGAATATACAATATACAACATTAACAAAAAGTTTATGTTTATTAGTTGAAATGTTGTAAAGGGCAAAAAAGGTACCAAAATCACCTTTATTGCACATTTTCTCCACTTATCCCATCTGCTCTTTTTAAGAGTAGATACAGTTGTATTTAAAACTTTTCTTGTATCACTAATATTGTGTAAGATAATTAAGAAAACCTGTTTTACCCGTTTTCCCCCTTTTTTATCCCTAAATGTACAAATTTCCAAAATCCCTCCTTAGTGTATCTTCATAACCAAAAACACTGTCAAAATTTCATGATTCTAGATTCAGCCGTTTGAGCTGTGCGATGACAAATCACTCTTATATATATACTAGCTATACCCAGTGTGCTTCGCTACCCTAGATATTCTACGGGAAAACCCACTCCCATTTCTTTAGTCGGCAAACGGTGACTCGGCAATTAATTTCATCGACCAAAAGACAAATATTTTGTTAACACTGAATTCTATAAACACATTAAAACTAAGGTAGCTAAGGTTCTAGCGGAACCTGTTCTAGAATTGATAAAGTAGGAACCTGTTCTAAAATAATCGTGAACATTATTTATTTTTTTTTTTTTTGCTAAAAAATGATTCTAGTAGAAAAGTTTTTAAAGGAAACGTTTCTAGTGGAACCTGAACAATACGTACAACATTTGAATGTTCTAGTTCCTATATTTTCCGAGGTGTAAAAATTGAATTCACCTCCCATTGTTTTTCCTCAAATTGTTGTAACATGGATGTCAAAATTGCTGACTATTTCTTATCCGCCCATTTTTGCACAGAATGTTCATATAGTACTAGTATAGTACTAAAGTTTATTGTACAAAATTTGGGAACTGTAGCTGTTATAGTTTTCCAAAATAACGTCATTTGGTATTGGCTAGCAATATAGGTGTGGGTTGAGCCACACCCACTATTTCTAGGTCATTAATTTTTTCCCCTAGTTTTTATATATGTCTCAAAGTTGTTCGCGCAAATTTTCAAAACTCTAGTCATACCAGTTTAAGAGATATACTACTTTTGATATCTATTTAGTAATAGGGCGTGGCACCTCGCCCACTTGGAAATATATAGAAGATAGATAATTCTCCTTTAATTAAGAATCTTTTTGCCATAGGTAGTTGAGTTTTTGACAAATAATGTCACCATATTTAATAATATTCGTTCTTAACTATTTTGCTGAGATGTTTTGAATTCTAAATTCAAATACGTATCGTGCTCGAATCAAGTCTAAATAGGGATTAATTCTATTTTTTATATTTTCAAATCAAACTTATTTTTATATCAAATCATGAATGCATTTCAGCTTAAATCAAATCAAAAATTCTCAAAAAAGGTAAAATTTAACTTTGATTTAAAACACGAAGGACAAAAAATTTAAAAATTCGAAAAACTTTTTCAAATCCTATGAAAATAAGCGTAAAATACTAATTAATTACCTTGTAAAAGAAAAACTATTTGGATTTATTATTAAACCTTCTAAATTTACATTGAGCAATAAATTTTCTATACTTTTTAAGACAAGTTTAGGTTTAAAACGCACTTTTGTATAAAACTTTTCAATAAATAAATATTTCTATCAAATGTAAAATCTTAAATCAATAACAAGGCCTTAATTTGTTTTAAGATAAAAAAACCTCATGGCTTACAACTTTTTTTATTTAAAATACTATTTTTTACATAATTACTTACAAATCGAAAGTAAGTAATAATAAAAAATAATTGATTGTATTGCATAGAAAAATTAAAAAACGGCTAAAATAATTATTTAAATCCGAATCTTGTTAAGTGTAATTAATACGATTAAATATGTATATGAGTATTGACTACTACAACAAAAGCTATAGAACTAGTATTTTATAGAAAAATACACGATTATGCGTAAAAATGTTAATGCACACAGAAAAAATTATGATTAAATATGGTTGCAGCAATAATTATAAAGCAATAACATTTAAGTCACTGTAATAATATTTTTATTAAGGCAACAATATCTACTATCTATCTATATGTGTATAAAATGATTAGCGCAAACATTTATTGTAGCAGCAAATTATAACATTGTTGTCTCAACCTTTTTTTAATTTTGCATGCTATCATAATATGTTTGTTGCTCTCATACTATGATGACAATCATAATAAAGTGACCAAAATATAGTTGATAGTTCTTGATTTTAGAAGCATAATTATGATCTTTTTCTGCATGTAATTTAATTTTACTTACATATTTTTACTATTTCTATACGATTATAAATATTAATTAATTTATTTATGTAAATAAGTCTATATACATATAAAAAAAAAATAAATAGACATGTTCAATTAGCATTTAAACATTCTACTAAAGAAAGTATACAACTAAACTAGTATTGAAAGAATGATAATGTCAAATCATCAGGTAAAATAACATTGTATTGAGAACCGAATACTTCATTGAATATGTCCCAGGTGGTTCGTTGTTGTAGTTAATTTTATTATTTTATTTTCCTTGTATTTTTTAAAGATATGTATTTACAGTATAAATAGTTACCTAAAAAGTTTTTGTGCTAAATTAGATTGTTGATTTGGGGAAAGAAAAAAGTAAAATACTTACACGCACCCATATATGTTGTCCTATATACACATAAATAGAATAGCTGATAGGGAGACTGATATTAAAAGATACAAAAAATTTAATCAACTAATTAAATTTGTATAACACAGGGATTCCGTTTAGAGGACTGGTGCCTTTGAAGACAATTTCACTCAGAATTGTCCATGTATGCAATCCGATGATATACATTTTTGAGCTTCCAAGCTTAAAATACGACTTATTGGATAAGACTAGCTATACAGAAAAAAAAAACCATTAATTTAAGTTTTTTTTTGCAGAAATGTTCTGAATTCTAAAATCAAGTACGAATCGAGCCCAAATCAAGCCCACTTTGGGATTATTTCAACCTTCTGCCGTCTTAAATCAATCTTATTTTTAAAACAAATCAAGTTGCATTTGAGATTAAATTAAAACGTAAAATTAAAACACTTTGAACCAAAAAAGCTGAAATTAAGTTTTTCTTACTTAACGGATCCGTATTTGGATTTTTGCGAAATTGTCTGCCAAAATTTGTGTCCCATTGTTTCTAAACTTCTTCTTACAGACGCCACAATATTGAAGTGTATAGTATAAGTAATCGAAAATAATAACAATGTTATTATTTTATATAAAAAAAGAGTTTTTGTTTTGTTGTTTGCCCTCTCTCTCTAGGTGGCATGAATGGTTTTGAGTTTAAGTAGATTTTTTTTTTTCGTTGTTACTTTATATTTGTCGTTTGTTTTTTGGTCTGGAACCCATTAAAAGTAAATTTAATATTTATTTCAATGTTTATGTACACTTCAATGTGATTTATTTATAATTTTTTTCTCCTTTTAAAGCTTAACAATACACTCGAAAAATGTTTTACAGTTCAATTGGTCAAATTAAGATTTTGATCAGTTTGAGAAGAACTTTAATCCTCCTAGTTAGATCTAATATCGCCAGCATCGAGTTTTTACAAAAATCACTGTGATCTCTTAGAGGTATCACTTGAAAGAGTGTAATGACTGCTTCGGATAACATAAAACACTAAAAAAGGAGTTGGAATCCGAGCTCAAGTCAATCCAGAGCGTTTCAGAAGTTAAGTACGAAAAACAGAATTTTAGGTTGTTTTGGGTCAAATTAATCTCTTATTCACCGAATTTTACTCAGTCAGTAAGTTAGTTAGTTAGTGAGGTAGTTAGTTAGTTAGTGAGGTAGTTAGTTAGTTAGTTAGTTAGTTAGTTAGTTAGTTAGTTAGTTAGTTAGTTAGTTAGTTAGTTAGTTAGTTAGTTAGTTTCGTTTCGTTTTCGTTTCGTTCTTCGTTCGTTCGTTAGTTAGTTTAGTTCGTTCGTTCGTTCGTTTTCGTTCGTTCGTTCGTTTCGTTCGTTCGTTCGTTCGTTCGTTCGTTTTCGTTCGTTCTTCGTTCGTTCTTTCGTTCGTTCTTCGTTCGTCCGTTCGTTCGTCCGTTCGTTCGTTCGTTCCTTCGTTCGTTCGTTCGTTCTTCGTTCGTTCGTTCGTTCGTTCGTTCGTTCGTTCGTTCGTTCGTTTCGTTCGTTCGTTCGTTCGTTCGTTCGTTCGTTCGTTCGTTCGTTCGTTCGTTCGTTCGTTCGTTGGTTCGTTCGTTCGTTCGTCCGTTCGTTCGTTCGTTCGTTCGTTCGTTCGTTCGTTCGTTCGTTTCGTGTTCGTTCGTTCGTTTCGTTCGTTTCGTTTCGTTCGTTCGTTCGTTTTCGTTCGTTCGTTCGTTCGTTCGTTCGTTCGTTCGTTCGTTCGTTCGTTCGTTCGTTCGTTCGTTTCGTTCGTTCGTTCGTTCGTTCGTTCGTTTCGTTCGTTTCGTTTCGTTCGTTCGTTCGTTCGTTCGTTCGTTCGTTCGTTCGTTCGTTCGTTCGTTCGTTCTTCGTTCGTTCGTTCGTTCGTTTCGTTCGTTCGTTCGTTCGTTCGTCGTTCGTTTCGTTCGTTCGTTCGTTCGTTCGTTTCGTTCGTTCGTTCGTTCGTTCGTTCGTTTTTCGTTCGTTCGTTCGTTCGTTCGTTCGTTCGTTCGTTCGTTCGTTCGTTCGTTCGTTCGTTCGTTCGTTCGTTCGTTCGTTTCGTGTTCGTTCGTCGTTTTAGTTGTTCGTTCGTTCGTTCGTTCGTGTTTTCGTTAGTAGGTTAGTTAGTTTAGTAGTTGTTTCGTTAGTTCGTTAGTTGTTAGTTGTTTAGTAGTTTCGTTTGTTCGTTCGTTCGTTCGTTGTTCGTTTAGTTCGTTTCGTTCGTTAGTTCGTTCGTAGTTAGTTAGTTAGTTAGTTAGTTAGTTCGTAGTTCGTCGTTCTTCGTTATTTTTTTCGCCGGTATGTTTTCGCGGTATCGATATCTCGACAAACTGATATGATGCGGAAATTCTGGAGGCGGAGTTGGATTCAGAGCTTTCACAACCCTTCAGAAAGGTATACACTGGTCTTGGGGTTTCAATTTGTTCGCCTGTAATCTTCTAAGTACTTGGATTCTATTGATTGTTCTGTCGCTCTATTCCAACACTATTCGTAAGTTTACTTACCCAAATTTTTGAGTGTTTTCCACTAACTCTCATACACATGGTGTTGGCCAAATGTGCGTTATTAACTTTTTATGTTATTATTGTTATTTCTATTGCCATGGCCCATAGTGTAACTAGAGTAAAAAACAAAACATACATACTCACGGGGAACACAACACGAAAAATTAAAAACAGAAAAAATCATGACCTAATAACTATGTATGTATGTCCATACGAATAGTGTGAAAATTACAAAAACAAAAGTCCAAGTAAAAACAGAAAAAAAAGAAACATTAAACTAATGAGTTCAAAGTTAATAGCGAAAATAATAAAAATAAATAGAATAAATTAGATGATGTTAAGAGTGTTAAGTCATAATACCTCATTTAACGTTTAACATAAAACAACTTAAAAATTAAACCTTAACAAAATTAATTGTTTTCTAAATAGGTTTAAGTTTTAAATTATATAATAAAGTAGACGCAAAACAACTCCTAACACCTGTGACCCCAAGTAAATCATGCAAATGTCCATAAACAATTGAACAAATAAACAAATGTATACAATTTGGGTCAAGGTTATATAAATGGAGTATAAATGTGAATACTTTTGACACTTATGACACATTATCAAATTTTTTTCTGCGTTTTTTTTTTCGGTTTTATTAACTTAAAGGAGTGTGAAAACCCAGAAGTGTTAATTTCCTTAATTAATTTATGTTTTTTAGTTTATCTTTAAAAATAATAATAATAATAAAATATTTGTTAACAAGTGGGTTTTTTTTAAGGAAATCAAACATCTAATAATAATGCTACTTTTATAGGTTTTATTTTAATTTATTTTGAAGAAAATATCGAATCATGCAGTAACTTATGGTTTATTGTAATTACAGGAAATATAATTAGTCTAAATCGATTTATTTCACTTTTTTTAAGGTAATGGATTTTTTCAATTATGTAGTTGTAATTATTAGGGTGTGGTTTTTATATCCTTCATCGCTATAGTGGGGAGGGTATTATACTTTTGTGCTGATGTACATATTTATAGAAAACTTTGTTCTACATCCATCTTAAAGTACTCCAATCCGGTTAGAAACACTGCCTTAAGCATATCCGTGTGTCAGTATAAACTTTTTTATCGTAGTACAGGTCGAAAATTAAAAGAAATTTAACACAAAACTACTTGAAATAGATCTATTATTTCATACTAATTTGAACCGAATAACGCACCAACTAGGGGCTTCAAAACATTAATTCGTTTACTTCTTGAATACGAACGTAAACAATTTTATACCAATCGAATCAGACAATTTAAAAATGACAGTTTATATACCAAAAACTACACAATTTCGACCACTTCACTTCACCACTTTTTGAGCAGTTTCCAATTTTAATACATACTCCGCGATACTTAAGAAAAAAACACTCACCCTAATAACCTAATAATCATCGTATTAATGATATCAACAATTATTTAAGTAGTTAATCATCATTGATTCATTTTCATCATCATAATTGATCACAATTTTTATTGCTCTAGCAGTCGCACAATTTCTGGACTCATATTCTTCATACATGTGTGTGTGTGTGTGTGTGTTTGTCCACACAATGAAAAACCAAAAAACAAATAGAGCGAAAAATCCGTCATTTGAATTAATTAAACAATAAAATGATTTAGAAAATTGAAACCAAATGAAATATAATCTCAATAGTTATTGTATTATGTGAATCTAGAAAAGAAACCAAAAGTAATGACTACAAAAAAACATACACACATCATAATTAATTATTTCAAAATGTCGTTATTTGTAAGCGGAAATAACTTTTTTTTTGTTTATATTTACAAATCAAATCAGTTTTTGCAGAATTTTTAGTTTCTTTTGTTGCGTTAAAGCTAGATTACAATTGGGAACGCGGCGACATTAAGTGACTAAAGTTTAAGAATGAATATTTAGTTCAGATTCGAAGGAATACATCTAGCCCACTATTGGAACTCGGTTGGAAATTGAACCCATGATCTCCGGACTAACACTACCAACTACTCTTGAGTTTCTTGCGAATGTTATAGTAAATCAGATCTTGCCATTGCTAAACTCTTGAAAATTTTTGTCGTCTGTGGTCCAAATTGTAATTAACCACTTACTTTGTTAAAAATTATACATTTTAGCATACAAACAATATTTAAATAGTATGTCTGAGTGTTTATAATAAGTTGCGACAAAAACAAAAGTACTGTTGACCACATTTTTGCATATGTATATATATACATACATACATACATACATATTTGCTATTGTAAATAGTATTTTTGTTATTTGTTTGTTTGTATAATTCCAAGCTAGTGAATGAATATATGTATGACTCATTCTACTCCATACCAGAAGACCGACTCGGCTTTTATGCATAGCGTAAATAATGAACTCTCTTAAAGTTTAAATCTATGAATAGTACGGTAAACAGTGGGCCCGAGGGTCGCTAATTAACCTGATGGGAAATATTATATTAGTTTAAAAACGGGACTAAAAAGCTTTTTAAAGTTCAAAAGGCTTTGTCTTCAGTTGCAATACACAGTGGGCAGAATTGAAATATTTGGAAAATAAAGTCATCAAATAGAGCGATTAGGATGAATTCGAGCCAAGAAGAAATTAAGTTTTCAAAATTAATTCTATAGATCTCTCAGTAGCGTCATCGTAGAAGCCTATTGTTGACCACAAATGAAATGTTTTTATTTTACAACCGATGTCTCTGGGAGGTTAGTTTACTGGCAGACCAGAGGTGGTGGGTTCGATTGTCACCAGAGTCAGTCAAAAGAGATGCTACCACTACCTCTAGTCTGCCGGGACTATAAACCGGTGATGATCAAATGTATCCTTTTGTCTTATAATGATTTGACATGGGTTCGATCCTGAGCAGCACATAATCTGGTACCACAGGAAGCGGTAGCCCGCAGGCTAGAGTTTCGGACTTGACCCAGTTATTGGAGAGATCCCTTCGGAGTGGTGGCTGTGGTTTAAACCTAAATTCGCGGGAAGAAAATGTCGGTTAAAATACTGTGGTACGATGAAATCTATAATATGGGATAAATTCGATGCTGTTACTGAAGTCAACAGATACCCCACAGAGAAGTGGCTGTGTATATGACACAGGATGAATGTAGGGATATACGGGTCTTCCTTTGCCCGTATACCTAGCGTGAATGTGTCGGATTTTGTTCTCTATGAGTGTTCGAATGAATGGGAAGTGTGCTGGATTGAATGAAAGATATCTTATACAAGTGATACCATTGAATTTTCCTTCCTTTTCCAGATATATTCACGGTTTACTCTGTTCATACCAGATTTCGGTATAATTCGGTGTAACGAATACGTCTCTAGGTGCTGTAAACGGAAGTGATGTTTTTGCATATCGATTAGATAGCATAGAGATTAGATAGCTCGAGTGCTTGTAGATGGACCGGCTTAAGAATAAACAAAAATTGCCACCGGTGTGTAAGATACACTAAGGAGCTCTAGTGAGTCGTCTAGTCAGCTAACTCAGAGATTGGGCTTTGAGGTGACACAACAATCCTTATAAATAAGGGTGTCACGCTATTATAACATCTCAAATGTGGCTAAAGATAGAATTTTTTCAAATAGGGTTTGAAATCTCAAAAACCTAATTTGATTGAGAAATTCAAATGACAGATACCTTGGTCTCTGGGTTTTGACTGTTTCAAGTTATGTTCGCCTGTGTTGTTGGATTACACCATACCTTTAAGTAATACCAAGGCAACTCCCCTGGAAAAATTATTGGAGTACAGGATCTATTTAGTATTTTTTGAAAACAACATAGAAGGGAGTAGTTTTGGGATTAGTCTGATGTAATGTATGTGTGGATTACGTTACCTAGGACATCGAGACGTTAAATGGAGCATGTTTTTCTATATGTTTGAGTTAGTTTTTTATGGATAACTTTGCGACGAACATGGAACATATTTTTTAAAAATTCTGTAATTTATTTATTATTGTTCCTATCGATACCACTGTACGCGTTATTTTTAAAATTTTTAAGGTCTGAAACACGTTTTGTTAAGAAATTGATATGCGTATTAAATAAAACATTTATATCTTTTTTTTTACTGTTAAGTTGTTTTTACATATAGAATTAATGTTTTGTATATTTTTATAGTAAATACCCAAATGGAAGTACACATGTACTTAATTTTTAATTTGATAAAAAAATATTCACGTTTTAATAGACCAGATATACGAGGTTTATAATAGAAGTTTTTTATCGTAAAACTTGAAGAAAAAACCGATCTAGTTTAAAAGTTTAATGATTCAGTTTTGAATTTTATATTTAAATTTTAATAATTAAGTTAAAAAAAAAACTTGATTAGTCAACAAATTTTCAAAGTAACGATAACAGATGATTTTAAATTTCTTTGTGGAAATATAAAATGACACACATTAGTCAACTGTTTATGGTGTAAGTTTTTAAATACGAAACTCTTTCGACGTCACCCTCGTATCTACAAAAGTAGTTGTAGTAATAATTTTCAATAAATCAAAATTTGAAATATTATTAAATATATTTTCGTTTTAATTTTCTATTAATAGTTTACTCTCATGAGTAATAATAAGTAATTCATGAATAACGAATACTCATACTTGTACTTACTATACATTGACATTTAACTTGGAAACACGGTCATAAATTCAAAAATTTATTAAACGAGACTTGGGATTTCAAACAACAACGGAATAATAAGTATAATATGCATTTGCTATTGTCAAAACTTTAGTCATAGCAAACAAATGTCAATAAGTAGTAAGTAGCCTTGATTGAGACTTTTCTGCGACTATTTAAATGACATTATACGTACGTGTTTTGGAATGAAGTACACACAGGGTTGGCTTAAAAGTATGGGTGGTCTATACTACTGTTCACGGACATTTTGACAGTATCAAATCATGGACCCATTATGATAATTTGTGTTAAATTTGATCTAATCTAAGGGACTCATTTAAGTTTAAGAGACTTTTGGAAGTAGGTCCCTTATCGGCTCCTAGTATGCCTCTATATATTGCAGTTATTTATGTTTACTTTCATTTGTATTATAAAGTATTTTCGATTCCTATTCCATATTACCATGTCACTATACTAAAGCAACGCATCGCCTTACGAAATGTCTTTCACCTCATAAATGTAATTTTTATGAAAATCTTATTAATTAATTTATGATGGTTTAAAAACCGATATATATCCAACTGACAACTGTTAGTAACACGTGTTGAATAGGGGTATTCAATCCTTAAAAACACGTATCTACTTATGTATACATACGTACATATAGTACATACAAGTATATATGTACGTATTTAGTACATATACAAGATATTGCATTAACTAATTACCAAACTTTAGTTGAGAGAAATATTTAATCAAATTTGAAATAACTCTTATACAAATCGTATTAAAAGCTCTTAAATATTTGAAAAGCTTTATGCAATACTCTTATATTTTTATGAAAACATATTTGAGAAACATATGCTCTCAGTTATGGTCATGCTTGCCAGATTGGCAATATTTTTTATGGGAATGTGTAGAGTTTTGCAATCAGAAGCATTTCATATTATTAACAGAATCGGCTGCCGAAGGATGAGGCTAGAAAGTCTTCGAATAGATAAGAAATTCCTTTTAAAAGTAGCATGAATGCATTAATAAACAACCTCAATTTCTCTATTCTTACGTCGTCAATGAAGGCATGATAAATAGATCCACATTGTTTTGTACATCTGCCGGGATGATATCTTCCGGATCAGAATATCTATAGAATCATGCAAGGAAATACTTTCGAGAAAGCTAGTGTTGTTAAAAGATTTCAAGGTCTCCTGACTACCAGAAGTCAAGTTATGATTAATATTATGTATGTATATTGCTATGGATGAAATTCGGTGGTTCGTCGCCGTAGTAGTGTGCCATACAAGAGCTCAGGAGGCGATTGTTGTTTTGGTTTTTCATGCAGCCACTACGGATATACCTTGATAAGGTCTCTAGATTAAATTTGTCTCGATGAAGCAATGGATCATGGACTAAGATTAACAGGAGTAGAGAGGGTTATTCTGTGCTATTTTCACCATGATCTGATTCGTACGTTTCGGTAAGGATTTGAATCCCATAACATATATTTTTATTGGATTGATCGATCCCTCATTTATTCAACACAAGACTCTAAATTCCAAATTTTAACAAGATAATGTCTCAAAAAACTTACACGATTTTTTTCAAGATGTTGTCAAGGATGACTTCAAGAATTATTCATAGAAAAATATCAAAAGATCTTCGTTTATCATTCAACTAGTAATGCCATAGTAAAGCAGTCAAGCTGTAACGAATAGGCAGCACATTGTTTTTTATCATAAATTTAAATGAGCTCCCTTTCCGATGAGCCTTTTTTCGATCACATTTTCGTTAAGAATATTGGAAGAAGAAGTCCTAAAAGACATTCTTCAGGAAATGTTCAGAAATTGGCTTTACGATTTTAATCAAGTTTAGACCTTGTGTTAATCCTTCGATCCTCCTCTGCGAATATTGACGTCAGTACACAGAGGGAAAAAAGAAATATACACGCCTGGTACCAAATTGACACCAAACTGTTTATAATTTTTCAATAACATCCGTTGTCAAAGTATATACATACGTTCGACAACACTATGTAATGTTGACAACATTGCAACAATTCGTTGTCGAAATCTAAATTGTATACACATCCGTTGTCTAAATGTTAACAACGTTGCATTGTCAACATTACATAGTATTGTCGTACGTATATATATACTTTGACAACGGATGTTATTGAAAAATTATAAACTTTTGGTGTCAATTTGGTACCAGGCGTGTATATTTCTTTTTCCCTCTGTGTACCAATAATTCTAAGATATGATTTATTTTTCCATTTTCGGGCCTCCCTAATAAACATTCCAAAATTTTTACTTTTGAATACAGCCATTGTGGGATTAACTTACCCACATCTGGCAGCCCCCTGTTTAAGTTTTCTCTTGTTGTTTTTATTTCTCTTTTTAGTGCAGTACTCTCTCTGTTTTATTGAGCTTTTTTGTGTTGTTTACTTAATTAAAACAAATCAGCTGTTAAAAAGTTTTATTATTGTTTATATATGCGCAAAATCATGGCATTATGTCAATAGGACATGAAAACAAAATAAACAATAAAACTGTTTAGAAAAGCAAATATGAAAAATAAACTTTTTCATGCTGTTTGCGTTGGTGTACTTAAGTGAGTGGTGAGTGGATGATGTCTTTTGCAACGAACATGTGTACGTATGAGTGTTGACTGTTTTTGTTTTTTTTTTTTCAATTATGTATTTGTAACGGTAAAAGTGATGCATTAATGCACATGTCAAATGGATGCATTCATACATAGTACATACATACATTCAACCATATGATTAAATTAATTTTGTGGTTTTCACAACCACATTTTGTTGTTTTTGTTCAACGGTGCGATTGTACTTGTTATTAAACTATTTGACAGTTGTTTATTTGTTCGGTTCTGTTCTGTTCTGAGTGTGTGTCATCGTGGTTTTCTAGGAAACATAGAAGACTTAACAAACTCATGCATGCATGTTCATGCTCCTAATTTCTAAATAGAGAATGAAAAAAAGGTTTAGTAGTGCAAGTTCATGCATGTGTGTTTTTGTTGTTTTTGTTTCTTTACAAAATGGCCTTGTTCAGTGTCACAGATTTTTATTTTCTATTTTCATTTAAACATTTTCATTGTTTTTATTTGTTCTCTTAGTTTTTTTTTTTCGTTATATTTTTATTAAATGATTTATTTAAAGTTTTAATTGAATCTTGATTGCTTTAATTGTTTAACAATAAATAATAAATTTATTATTATTACTGTATTGTTTCTTTGATTTCCGGTTAAAGGTTTTGTTTGGAACTTTGTTCAAGAGTAACATTTTTTCTTTATTGGTTGTGTGAAATTCAATTAATTTCTTTCTTTTTTTTTAGCAATTAGTAATTTTTTTCTTATAATTTCATTTATTGTCTAAAATTTACATAAAAAAGTTTATATTATTATGAGCATTATTTATTGAATTGAAGTGATTTTTTCTTTTGTTGTTCGTAAAGAAAATATACTCATGCGCTAAAACTCTTCGTTTTCATTTTATTCTCTCAATTTCTTGCTAGATACCCTACATCCTTAAAGGGTTTTTAGTTAAAGACTTTATAGTATTTGAATCAATTAATAAACTCCTACAATTGTAGGTCTTATGAAACATGGAACATTTGTATTAATCATATTTTCTAAACGTAAATGAAAGAAAGAGCACAATGATTAATTTAAATAACTTTAAGAAAACCCAAAATGATTATAAACAAAATTGCTCTAAGGTCTAAGTGACCACAATCATCAATACCTACTACGTATAAAAAAATATTATTTTTAAAAATTTTAAATCAACTACTAATAAAATAGAAGAATTATGCATTATACCAAGTAATTATATTTTAGGTTTACAAAGTAACAAATGTGTGGTGATTAATTATTGGATATCAAAATTTATGGGGAACTTTAATGACCGATAGTGGCATTTATAACTTTTGTGTTTAACTCAAAAAGTAATTAGTTATATCCCAAAAACAAGTAATATTGAAGCAAAGTGGGACTAACTACTTATTTTTGTTCGACAATGGCCAAAAATAACTGTTTACATATATGCTTAACTGGCCTTTCCGGATTTATATACTGCTTTACAGCTATTATCTTACTCAATGCTCCCTTAACAAGTTAATTTCTCGTACCAAATCATTAACCATTATCTTTTTCCGAAAAACTTCAACTGGGGTACGGCTTAGTAACTCCATCTTTATTAGAAAAGTACTTTAGATAATTGTATAGAAATCCTAGTAAAAAATCTATTAATGTTATTGCTATCTACCACTCATTACCAAGTAATGTATGATATAAATTTATAACTCAATACAGACTTTCTAATATTCCAATGACCTTTAGGCCCTTTAGGGTCTATGGTTTCAATGAGGGAACGTGGTCAATTTCAATATTCCTAGTTAGTAGTTAGTTAGCTAGTTAGTTAGTTAGTTAGTTAGTTAGTTAGTTAGTTAGTTAGTTAGTTAGTTAGTAGTTAGTTAGTTAGTTAGTTAGTTAGTTAGTTTAGTTAGTTAGTTAGTTAGTTAGTAGTTAGTTAGTTAGTTAGTTAGTTTAGTTTAGTTAGTTAGTTAGTTAGTTAGTTAGTTTAGTTAGTTAGTTTAGTTAGTTAGTTAGTTTTTAGTTAGTTAGTTAGTTTTAGTTTTTTTTAGTTAGTTTTTTTAGTTAGTTAGTTATTAGTTCTTTTAGTTAGTTAGTTGTAGTTAGTTAGTTCTTCTTCGTTAGTTAGTTAGTTTCTTTCTTCGTTTTTTCGTTCTTTAGTTTTTTTTTTAGTTAGTTTAGTTATTTAGTTATCTTTTTTTTTCGTTCGTTATTTTCGTTTTTTTCGTTCGTTAGTTTAGTTAGTTAGTTAGTTAGTTATCTAAATATTTGACAGCTTCTTATTTTATCTCTTAATAGGATAAAGTTTGAGGTTCAGACCCTTAGAAAAAATATCTAACATGGAACTTCAAGTTCGGCATCAGTCCAAGGCTTCAATGGACATTGACTAAGTTCATTGAATTTTCAATTTCAATTGTCCCGATGGGAGTGATTGGTTTCATCAGACCATGCTATTATATTAGGAATTTATTGCAGAATAGTGGGCATGGCTTTTCTGTATTAATGCTTACCTTACACTCTTTCCAACATAGAGCTAGTAGCCCGATTTGGCTTTTCACTTTTATATACATCTGACCTGACTCTCTTCCACAAGATCTTAAGATTATATAGCTTAATGTGGAGTCGAGGGGGCTCGTCATCGTATATAAATAAGGCTTTATGTTCAAATAAACCATTCGATCTCTGGCATATATACAATAATATATACAACCTGTTTAGAAAGGATTTAAATGAATTTTTACCGATCGTATTGACATTCAAATTAAGAGATTGTTCAGATTACGATTTTGTATAACAAAAATCCGGAATGTATGCTTATTAAAATAGTCCAAGATTTCTATTCGTAGAAATCTGAGGTCTTTGTAAATTTGATTTAAACTAACAAACTAACCAATTGAGGACTGATTTTCCTTATTGTGTATATTAACATTATGGAAATTGGTTCAAAATTTTAGTTAATAGAAAATTCTAGAATGTATGTAAGATTTCTGTTTTTAGATATAGTGTATCTGACTCTTTGGAAAGTTGAATTTAACTATTCTCCTTGTATGGGTCAACGATTTCAGTTCATAAGATATGCGGTTTCTTTGAAAAGTTGTTTTCCATAATTCTATTGTCTAATTTTTAACCAATTTGCAAAGATTATTTTAACTATTCTATTGATATTAGATTGATAGACAAAAATTGGCAAATTGGTCCATGATTAAAGTTCGTAAGATATAAGCGATCTTTGGAAACTTGATTACAAATACATTTGTGGAAATAACAACAAGATTTGAGTTCGTAAGATCAAAAGATGATCTAATATGTGGAAATGAAAATCTGCAATTATGCGTAAAATATTCTTGATTTAGTAGTTCATAACATAAGTCGACTATTACTTATGGCTTAATGGTCGGTAACATAAGTATAATTTTTGTGTGTTCTTTGTTATTGTATTTGGTCTTGTTATTCTCGTTGCCAATAGTAGCCAACATATTGGGATTGTTGTATGAGTCTTACGATTTAACGAATTCAGTTGAGCATACGTCGTTAGTGGGTTAAAACGTTTTTTCTTATGGACGCGCGAGGAATTTTCTAATAAAAACATTTTTTTCTTCTTAAAATAAATAAAAGAAACATCAAAAAACCAAAAAAAAAGCTTAAAACAATAAATAATAGATTATTGAAAATAGTGCAAAATACATACATAATTTTAATTAGATAAAAAGAAATAAATTTTGAAAAATAAATAAATAAAAAAAGTTTTTAATATTTTAAGTATGAGTGTGTGAAAAAAGTGAATTTTTTCTATTGTTAATCAATGGTTTTTAATCAATCATTTCAAAACAGCTTAAATAATGGAAATTTCAAATAATTATAATTGTTGTTGTTGCTATTTGCTATAAATGAGTGTGTGTGTGTTTTTTACAACGTAAAAGCGCTAAACAAATTTCAACTAAAGAAAAAAATCGAAAAAAGTGAATTTAATTTAAATTACAGCTAACGTTTGTCCAACTATTTAACCAACCCATTCATCCTTATTATAAAAAACATGAGTCTACCCGATGTATTTGTGTATCATCGTTTTTGTATGTGTGTGTGTGTGTGTGTGTTTTTTTGGTAACAACTCAAAATGACGGTCAATTTGTCTGCGGGGTAATACGATTGTTGGTTGGCCATTTGCTGTCGTTGTCATCCTCTTCAACGTATTTTTTACCTTTTTGTTGTTGTTGTTATTGCTGTGGATTTCGGTCCATTCATATATAAAACTATTTAAATACATTCAACTTTAATACTAGATATAAAAAAAAATAAAAATAAATTTTTTTTGTAAAAATCTACGTAAAGCTAAACAATCATCTATTTATTTATTCATTCGTTTTCTTGTTTGTTGTTTTTTTTTTTTTTTGAAAGTGTCAAGAAATATTCCGCATTATTTAACAATAACAACCAAATAATTAAGATTTAGATTTCTGTTTCTAGTTTCCTTTGGTTTTTCTTTGAACTATTTTTATGCAATTGTAAATTTTATCGATTTTTAGGTTCGAAATGTGTTACAAAGACAGAAAATCGTGTTTTTTTCGTAATTTGCTGTGAATATAAAAAAAAGGAAATTAAATAAATAATGTAGAGGAAATTCAATAGACGTCTAATTGATTTAGTAATATGAAATATTTAAATTATTTAAAAAATTTTTTTGTGAAAAGAAAATAAACGAAGATCGTAAATGTATGCAGAACATATTAGATGTCTTGCAGTGATCAGTTTCATTTAAGAATTTGTTTAAATTTTAAAAGTAATATATTATTTCTAGATATTTGGAAAGCCTTTTTGCATCTCTCCTATTGATCCATCTGTTAACCTTTTATTAATTGAAGATTTCAGTTCGTCAGATATCTAAGGGCCTTAAAAAATTTGATTTTTTTCATAACTAGTAACAATGATGTTTCAATTCTAAATATTTTGAATGATGATTTCCAAAATTCTAAATAGTGAACATGATTTCAATTATGGAATAATGGATAAATAAGACTATTTTTGAACCGATTTTGTACATTTTCTATTCTAATCTCTAAAACATTATGCATTGGTCTTTGAATCGATATTCAAAAGCTTAAGAAAAGTTTTTCAACTGATACATTTGTGGACCGATTTCAGAAGCTAAACTTTTGAATTTATGCTCAATAAATTGATTCAAAATAATAGTTCGTAAGATATCTGAGCCTTTGAAAAATGTGTTTTAACTCTCATATATTGATCTAAGATTTGAATACGGAAGATATTAAAGGCCTAATGAAAATCGATGGTCAAACAAATTTATGATCAAAAATCAGTTTTTATATTGGATTCTCCACCAAAAGATCTGATGATTATTGAAAACTAGGAAAGAATCAAAGCAATTTGTTTTAGAGCGAAGCGTGTTTTAAAAAGAGAGTTCGACATCCATGAAAAGAGTTAGTAAACAGATGGGACAAGATCTGAACTATAAGACTGACATGTCTAAAATTCCCAACCACTTCTTTATAAATAGTTTTTAATATGTGACAGAGCGTTAGAGTTTTATGTCTGGCCGTATATGGTGGACGTTTATCGACCAATGCTTGCTTCAAATGAATCAGTGAGTGAGTGAATAGATTTCCTGATTGTCTGGATATTTGTCTATAATTCTGTTAGATATACTTTCGAGAAGTTTTCTTTTTAAAATCCACAAAATCGTTCCATAAATAACCGAGATGAAGTATTGTAAAAAAATGTGAATTTTTGTAATTGGATATAAACAACAACAACTACTTACAGCTTCATATATTATACATACATATGTATGTTGTTGTTGCGTTGAATTTGTTTATAAAAATCTGAAAAGAACGAGAACAACACATAACATATGAAGCAGGGATGGCAAATGGAATTTTCAAATTGTACAAAACAGCATTTAAAATTGTACTTTTTTGAATCCGATTGTACCAAATCTATATTTTTGGAAATTTATATCAATATAAAACAAAAGCATTTCAAGCAAGTCCATTAGTCAATATACTAGTCCATTGACTAGGCAATAGTCTATTCTATAGACTAGACGGTAGTCTATAAACTAGACAATAAACTAGTATATAGAGTAGTTTTTATACTAGTTCAAAGACTGATTTATAGAATCGTCCCTAGAAATACTTTAGTTAGTTAGTTTGAGAGGAGGATGTATATACATCAAATCCGAAGAAATACACCTAGGCCTCTATCGGGCCTGTTGTGCGCTCCTCTACCAGACTAGAACACTAACCACTAACCTACCGGAGGCCACTAGAAATACTTTAAAAAGTAAAAAGAGATTAGTCATTATATTAGTCAATAAACAAGACCATTTAGTCAATAGACTAGACAGTCTATTATGTCTTTATGGACTAGAGTATTTTATAAACTAGACAACAGACTAGTCTATAGATAAGACATTAGATTGGTCCCAAGTCTAGTTAATAGACAATTCCATAGAAAAGCGATCGAATACAAAATAATCATAAAAATTACTCTCTTTGGTAAATGTTATTCCTGCTTGTTTGGTTGTAATCTCTTTCAAGATTCTTTACAATATTAGAGAATATAAAGAAGAATTGAAAATGACCTCTTCTGAAGTTTATTAAAAATTTGACCGAAGTCGGTAGTTCTTTGAACTTTGTGTTAAAAGTACAATTTTAAATTATTATTTCAATAAGGGAATATATTTAAAATTCTACAAAATGGGTCATCGTCACTTTTAAAGATCGAATTGTACCAAAAAAGTACAATTGTACCAATTTTGGCAACCCTGATATGAAGCCTTATGATGTTATACCCTACACCACTACAATGGGGAGGGTATTATATGTTTGTGCTGCGGTTCGTAACACACAAAAATATTGATTCTACACCCATATTAATGTATACCAATCGGCTCAGAATCACTTTATGAGTCGATTAATGTCTGTCTGTCTGTCTGTCTCTGTGTCCAAGTAAAGCATTTTTCAATATAATTTGATAACATTTGTCACATACTCTTCTTTTGATCCAAAAATCCAAAATAGTAGCACTCATACAACCGTACCCCTCAAATAGGGCTTTTTTGCTTATAATTATTAAACCCTACACCACTAAAGTGCGGAGGGTATTGTGTGTTTGTGCTGATGTTTGTAACTCCAAAAATATTGGTCCTACAGCCACCCTAAAGTATACCAATCGGCACAGAATCACTTTCAGAGTGGATTTATGTCCGTCCGTCTGTCTGTGTGTCCATATAAAGTTTGTGGCCACGTTGAAGATCGCAATTTTGAAGATAATTTGATGATGCTACATACACTTCTTTTGATCCAAGGACGAAGCTTTTGAAAATGGTTAAAATCGGTCCATTTTTTTGCTTAGCCGTTCCCCCCGAATAGGGCTTTCGAGCTCTTAATTATGTTATATGTTCTAGTATGTCAAAAAAATCTGCAAAACTTAGTTTTATTAAAGTCTAAATGATACTGCTGACGCTCGTAATGATCGGGCCTCATTTGACCCTAGTCCCCATACAAACTGCCCTTCCGAAAATGACTTGAAAATTTACTTATAAACACTAATAACTTGATGAAATTCGCATAGATAACTTTAATGTGGAGGTAAATTCTTCTACCAAAATTTATAAGGATAGGCCCATATTTACCCTTACCCCCATATAAGCCCTCTTGTAGACAACAAAAAGTAGAAATATTCGGGAATTAAGGTAGAAAATCCGCCCAATGCCGGGCAAAAAACTGTAATTTATAAATATTTACTCCATAAAATTTGTATTTTAAATTATTTCTATTTAATGACTCATAATTTTGTTTTTGAGTGCTGATTTTTGTTTTTGTTAAACTTTATTTTTTTATGTATAAAAGAAAGTTTGTATTCTTTATGTTTTTTCTATTTTATTTTATACTAGAACAAAAAAAGTTTTATTGGTTTTATATGCCTTGGGAAAATATGATTGCATTTAACCTAAATAAATGCGTGGAGCCTAGGAAACTTAGTTGGGCTCTCTAGTACATACTAATTTCCATAGAAAGTATGTATGTGAAAGTGTGTGGCGACAACATAGGTTGGGGCAGGAATACATATTATAATACAGATTATTATTATAATATGCTTTATGCTGTCATAAGAAATGGCCATAAATATTTTAAGTCATTTTTGGGCATAATGAAAAAACCTACATTTTGTAAATATTTGTGGCATATATTCAAAATCTAGATTTTTAGCTCAAATATAATGTTGCCTTAAAAGAATTGAAGGGAGAAGTTTATTAAAAAAAATTTAAATGAAATATATTACAATAGATGATGTCTAACAATAATAACTTAAAAATAGATTTAATAAACTTTAATTTGTATTAAATACTTAGTTTAATGCACTTAAAAACTATCTTGCCCTTGATCAGCCAAAGGTTCAAATAATGTACTATATTTAGATGGTAGAAAATATATTTATCTTTTTTTTGTTTTCGCAGCCCTGCCTTGAATCTGATTTAAGCTCAATATTCTTATAAGTATTATAACCACTACTGTTCTTTAGAAAATACTGACCGACTTTTTTAACATATTTGACTGCATATCAGTCACGTATTATCTTTATTTGCTTTTCTTCTTTTAATCGTAATATCTATACACACGCTATAAATACAGAATCATTTATGTTTGAGGCAATGAGTGACTATTCTTCTCAGTAATTTAAAACTTTCGTTGAAAAATTATTGATAATTTGGTTGAGTCTTTTAGGTTTTTCTATTGTTTTATGTTGTAAAACATATGTAAATGAAAGTGTAACATTACATGATTACGTGACATTTCAAATAAAACGTTTATGTTGATTTCAAATAAAAGGATTTCGAAGAAAAGAAAGGAAACACTTTTATAAATTATATTAATAATTTGTTAAACGGATGTTCATACTATATAAAGCGTGAACGACCAAAATTATGTTACAGTTGTTCCTCAAAAAGTAAAGTCTCTTAATTTTAAGTTAAAAATAAGCATGGCCGACCATATGATACCCTATAGCAGTGAGTATGTTAAAAATGCGGATTAGTTTTCAAATAATAAAGCATTTAATTTGTTTTTTACCTTAATTCCGAAATATTTTTACTATTTTAGAAAAAATAGAGAATTTCTACAAGAGGGCTTATATGGGTGTAAGGGTAAATATGGTCCTATCCTTGTAAATTTTGGCAGAGGAATTTACGTCTATATTAAAGTTATTTATGTTATTAGTGTTTGTAAGACTTGAAGTTTTAACTTCAAGTCATTTTCTGAAGGTGAGTTTGTATAGGGTCAAATGAGGCCCGATCATTACGAAAATCGCTAATGTCATTTAGACTTTTCTAAAACTAAATTTTGCCGATTTTTGTTGACTTACTAGAACATTTAATATAATTATGAGCTGAAAAGCCTTATTCGGGGGTCGATTTTTAACCATTTTCAATAGGCTTTGTCCTTGGGTCAAAAGAAGAGTATGTGCCAAATTTCAACACAACACACAAGCTTTACATGGACACAGACAGACGGACATAGCTAAATCGACACAGAATGTAATTCTGAGCCGATTGGTATACTTTAAAGTACCAATAGGTTTGGCTGTTACAAACATCAGCACAAACGTATAATACTTTAATGTTCAAAATAATATTAAAAAGATTAAAAAGGTAACAGTCGAAGAAAAATAAAGTACCAAGAAGTTTAGTCTTATCCATTTTCATTCCATCAGAATGCCGCGTGTTTAATTTAGTATTTCAATGTTATAAAATATTCAAAAAGTACCAGTTGAAGACCAAAAGGTAGGTAGGTAGGTAGGTAGGTAGGTTGATATAAGGATGTATACTACATCAAATCCTAAGAAATATAAATAGGCAACCGTCGGGCCTGTTGTGCGCTCCTTATCATGAAAAAATGGAACTGAATGAATTATTTTTCAGTGTTCAGAAACTCAGTTTCTTGAACGTAATTCCTAAGAATCTTCCAATCAGTGTTAGTCAGGAATGTTATTTCCGGAATAACATCACTTCCAAGATACTTGGATCGAACTTCGACGAATGCCTGGCAGTGGCAAAGAAAGTGGTCCAGAGTTTCACTGTACTCTCCACATGCTCTATATTTGTCTGAATCCACACGTCCAATTTTGCATAGATGTGCTCGTAATCCTGTGTGTCCACTCAGAATACGTACCATCATACTAACTTCAGACTTGCTTATTTTGAGGAGATTTTTCGGCTTGCTTTCATCAGGGGCACCCCATAGGATCTTCGTGGTTTTACCCACTCTCAGCCGTATTTTTAGTTCAGCTTTTGTTGAGTCTAACGGTTTTGCGTTTGTCAAGTTAACTGTCTCGAGCTCCCTACCCTTTAAAGCTATTATATTCGCACTTTCGTTACCGACTACTCCCGAGTGGGCTGGTACCCATATGATGTGAACCTTACCTCTGGGAGATATGATGTGAACCTTACCTCTGGGAGTATTCAGTTAAAGCTTTCTTACAATCCGATACGGTCTTAGATTTAGTTCTATCACCTGATATCGCCCTAATTGCCTTATGGCTGTCGCTAAATATATTAAGCGCTGTGGGCGCCATATTTTTTCTAATCCAATTTACGCATTCCGTTATTGCTCGTACTTCTGTCTGGAAGCTTGTGTTATGATTTGGTAAACGGTGGTATATTTCTGTCTTCAATATAGAACCCCACTTTGTCCCCCAATTTAGAGCCATCCGTGTAACAACGGATTAATACTGGTATTTGCTCTAATGTTCCGCTTGATCAGCGTGTCAAAGTTTCCGACATATTCTGTGTCTGGTATACGATCAAGCACGTCCGATGATTGTGTATAACCTTCCAATGGGTCCAGTATACATTGATGACGTGTCCTATAACCGCTTTTGGCCAGTTCGCCTAAAGTAAAAAGCCGTTCGGCTGTAAGCGCCGCCTCATATCTTAAATATGTTTCAATGGGTGGAATATCTAGCAAGGTTTCCAAAAAGTACCAAAAAATTCACCTCTATAGATTTTCATTCCATCGTAATCCTATATGACTGATTCTATATTTCTAAAAAATACCAATTGAGTGACAAAAAAGTACCAGAAATTCTTCTTTTAAAGATTTCCATTAATTTAGTACGTTGCGTGTTTAATTTTGCATTTCTATGTTCAATATTATAAAATATTCTAAAAATACTAGTTGTAGAACAAGAAACATTACCAAAAAATCACTCTCATAGATTTTCATTCCATTAGGATCCTATACAACTGGTACTTTTTGGCAGAAAAGCCAAAAAGTACCAGTTGAAGATCGAAGAAGTAACAAAATTTCTTTGCTACAGCTTTTCATTTACTCAAGACTCTGAAAGTTAAATGTTTCTAGGTTCAATATTATAGAAAATTTAAAAAGTACATTTTGAAGAACGAAAAAGTACCAAAAAGTAATCTTTTATAGTTTCTCACTCCTTGCTTAATTTCAAGTTTCTAGGTTCAATATTATAGAAAACTCAAAAGGTATCAGTTAAAGAACGAAAAGGTACAAAAAAGTCCTTGGTACCAGAGTTACAAATATTGGTACACATTATCCCAATATTTTATTTTTAAGATGATTACTTTTTAATTTTTAAAATTTTTTTCCCATCCCTGCTTAATATCCCACACACAATTTTCCATCACTGATTTTGACAGTAACAATATACATCTTCAAACGTAACGTGTTTTTTTTTTCGTACAATTATAAATCAATTTAGAGTTCTACGGGATATATATGTGTTTTATTAATAATACAATATACATATACTTCAACCACTCGTTAGAGGTCCTATGAATTTTTATGAATTAACACAATGGCTTATGATTATTACTTTTCCTCTTCCTAACTTTTCCCTATAGAACAAAATATTAAAGGACTTATTTTCAAAAAAAAAAAAAAAAATAAATAAACACAATTATTAGAGACATGCATAAATTTTTATAAAAAAAAAAAAAACTATCGCATGACCCAATTTAATTCACTCAATTCAAATTACTTGAACAACTGGTTACCGACTATGTGGCAGCAGCAGCAACCCACGATACAAAACAAATTCTTCATCCCTTTGAACTATTTTTACAAAATGAATTAAAATAATGACCAATAACAACACATCTGTTTAAAATCACACCATGCTTTTTTACACTGAAAATGGGAGCGTTGAGAAAATTAAAAAAAAACCTTCTATCTGTAAAAAAAATTTAAAAAAATACACTTTATGTAAATTGAAATTAAAAGAAGTAACAATTTGAATAAAAACTTAAATGTTAACAATATGATGACGTTCTAATTACAATTTCATTAAAAGAAGAAAAGTGAAATAAAACATTAAACAACATGATGATTTTTACAGTATTAAATACTACCATAATTAATAAACATTTTTATGTCTTTTGTATAACTAGTTATTAGACGTAAGAACCTAAAATAAAAACAATCTTATATACGGATACACACACACCCAAATACCTGAAAAATTATGCATAATTACAGCCGAGTAAAATCCCATACGGTCATCTGCACTTGTACTAAAAATAACACTTTCGCTCAACAATTCGCATATAAAATGAATTTTATAGTAAAAATACTACGTCATCATAGCACATTTACGAACACACTATAGACTCTTAAGTGTTTTAACAAAAGATAAATACATATATAAATAAGCAAAACAATTTAGTAGATCATACTCGACTTCATGATACCTTACAGTATCCCATTAATCTTCGGAAAGTGACTATAACAGATCTTCATACAATTTAGTCTATAGTCTAGTCTATAGTCTAGTCTATAGTCTAGTCTATAGTCTAGTCTATAGTCTAGTCTATAGTCTAGTCTCTAGTCTAGTCTATAGTCCAGTCTATAGTCTAGTCTATAGTCTAGTCTATAGTCTAGTCTATAGTCTAGTCTAGTCTAGTATAGTCTAGTCTATAGTCTAGTCTATAGTCTAGTCTATAGTCTAGTCTATAGTCTAGTCTATAGTCTAGTCTATAGTCTAGTCTATAGTCTCGTCTATAGTCTAGTCTATAGTCTATAGTCTAGTCTATAGTCTAGTCTATAGTCTAGTCTATAGTCTAGTCTATAGTCTAGTCTATAGTCTAGTCTATAGTCTAGTCTATAGTCTAGTCTATAGTCTAGTCTATAGTCTAGTCTATAGTCTAGTCTATAGTCTAGTCTATAGTCTAGTCTATAGTCTAGTCTATAGTCTAGTCTAGTCTATAGTCTAGTCTATAGTCTAGTCTCTAGTCTAGTCTAGTCTATAGTCTAGTCTATAGTCTAGTCTATAGTCTAGTCTAGTCTATAGTCTAGTCTAGTCAGTCATAGTCTAGTCTAGTCTATAGTCTAGTCTATAGTCTAGTCTAGTCTAGTCGTCTAGTCTAGTCTAGTCTATAGTCTAGTCTATAGTCTAGTCTAGTCTATGTCTAGTCTCTAGTCTATGGTCTAGTCTATAGTCTAGTCTATAGTCTAGTCTATAGTCTAGTCTATAGTCTAGTCTCTAGTCTATGGTCTAGTCTATAGTCTAGTCTATAGTCTAGTCTATAGTCTAGTCTATAGTCTAGTCTATAGTCTAGTCTATAGTCTAGTCTATAGTCTAGTCTATAGTCTAGTCTATAGTCTAGTCTAGTCTAGTCTATAGTCTAGTCTATAGTCTAGTCTATAGTCTAGTCTATAGTCTAGTCTATAGTCTAGTCTATAGTCTAGTCTATAGTCTAGTCTATAGTCTAGTCTATAGTCTAGTCTATAGTCTAGTCTATAGTCTAGTCTATAGTCTAGTCTATAGTCTAGTCTATAGTCTAGTCTATAGTCTAGTCTATAGTCTAGTCTATAGTCTAGTCTATAGTCTAGTCTATAGTCTAGTCTATAGTCTAGTCTATAGTCTAGTCTATAGTCTAGTCTATAGTCTAGTCTATAGTCTAGTCTATAGTCTAGTCTATAGTCTAGTCTATAGTCTAGTCTATAGTCTAGTCTATAGTCTAGTCTATAGTCTAGTCTATAGTCTAGTCTATAGTCTAGTCTATAGTCTAGTCTATAGTCTAGTCTATAGTCTAGTCTATAGTCTAGTCTATAGTCTAGTCTATAGTCTAGTCTATAGTCTAGTCTATAGTCTAGTCTATAGTCTAGTCTATAGTCTAGTCTATAGTCTAGTCTATAGTCTAGTCTATAGTCTAGTCTATAGTCTAGTCTATAGTCTAGTCTATAGTCTAGTCTATAGTCTAGTCTAGTCTAGTCTATAGTCTAGTCTATAGTCTAGTCTATAGTCTAGTCTATAGTCTAGTCTATAGTCTAGTCTATAGTCTAGTCTATAGTCTAGTCTATAGTCTAGTCTATAGTCTAGTCTATAGTCTAGTCTATAGTCTATAGTCTAGTCTATAGTCTAGTCTATAGTCTAGTCTATAGTCTAGTCTATAGTCTAGTCTATAGTCTAGTCTATAGTGTCTAGTCTATAGTCTAGTCTATAGTCTAGTCTATAGTCTAGTCTATAGTCTAGTCTATAGTCTAGTCTATAGTCTAGTCTATAGTCTAGTCTATAGTCTAGTCTATAGTCTAGTCTATAGTCTAGTCTAAGTCTAGTCTATAGTCTAGTCTATAGTCTAGTCTATAGTCTAGTCTATAGTCTAGTCTATAGTCTAGTCTATAGTCTCTATAGTCTAGTCTATAGTCTAGTCTATAGTCTAGTCTATAGTCTAGTCTATAGTCTAGTCTATAGTCTAGTCTATAGTCTAGTCTATAGTCTAGTCTATAGTCTAGTCTAGTATATAGTCTATAGTCTAGTCTATAGTCTAGTCTATAGTCTAGTCTCTAGTCTAGTCTAGTCTATAGTCTATAGTCTAGTCTATAGTCTAGTCTATAGTCTAGTCTATAGTCTAGTCTATAGTCTAGTCTATAGTCTAGTCTATAGTCTAGTCTATAGTCTAGTCTATAGTCTAGTCTATAGTCTAGTCTATAGTCTAGTCTATAGTCTAGTCTAGTAGTCTAGTCTATAGTCTAGTCTATAGTCTAGTCTATAGTCTATAGTCTAGTCTATAGTCTAGTCTATAGTCTAGTCTATAGTCTAGTCTATAGTCTAGACTATAGTCTAGTCTATAGTCTAGTCTATAGTCTAGTCTATAGTCTAGACTATAGTCTAGTCTATAGTCTAGTCTATAGTCTAGTCTATAGTCTAGTCTATAGTCAAGTGTATAGCGAAGTCTATTTTCTATTTTCATTTAAAATTCTAAAATGAATATTATCGCCAAACAAACCTATCACTTCTTACCCGAAAACATTCCTCTTTACAAATGTTTACTGTACTAAGTACGTTTGTGAAAACTTGTAACAATTGCTTAAATGACAGCTGTCAATTTGACAGATGGACAAATGCAATTCTGAATTGTTCTAGGGCAATTTAGAAACCGCAAAGTTTTTATATTTAAATTTGTTTGTTGAAAATTATTATATTAATGTTTTTATCCTCAAGCAGGGTGAAATTCATTGCATTTTACACGAAACATATTTTAAAATTTGTCTTTATTTTATGTTGTCTCTCTTTAACTCTATTTGTCGGCACTTCTACTTTCTGCTTTTAGGACAAAAAGCATTACTTGTGTAACAAGCCTTCTAACAATGTATACAATTCTTATGGCCATCTTAGTGTGTATTTAGCCAAAAAAAAAAAACTCAACAGAAGCCAACTGAACTAAACTGTATTGACAAGTGACAACAAGAAGAAATATATTGTGGCACAAACCAGAAAAATATTTGTTAAATATGGCAAACAATACAACAACAGAATAATATGTCGCATATATTTGTGTGTTTTATTCCCCTTTCGGTCGAACTTGTAAATACCACCTAATTTTGTGTTTGAGAATGTACCCCCTTTTGGTCAGTACTATAAACATTATAACGAGACTCATTTCTAGTTATATGTACTAGAAAATTCTTGACCCTAAGGGAATATTTTGTCTATTTAAAAAAGGTACATACTACCATGACTAGTTTAAAAGGCAAACAACTATAGACCATCTAAATATGTAATACCCTACAACACCCTCCATAGAAGAAAATTTCTTTCACATGATATATTAGACTCAGTGATCAGTTATGGTTCCTTAGCTTCTGAGGACATTCCATTTAAATTAGCCCTTTTACTGATCTCCTTTGCACTAGTCATAGTACTCCACTAGTACTAAGACTTACCTGGTACTTTTATGGATGAGACCAGAAAGTTTGTTATAGTGTGTTAGATGAAAAATACGGAAAATGTTTCTATTTGTATAGAAAAATTGTTGTTAGTGGTTTGTTGCCAACTATTTTTCGTGTTGGTTTTTGCGTTTACATATTACATACATTCATATGTATTTTTCTATTTGCTAATATGTTTAAACATTGTTTATTATATCACATACAAGGGTGCAGTTATCATTAACCCTCTTATAGTGATTCAAAATATTTATGTTTTTTAACTAACTATATACTAGACTATAGACTAGACTATAGACTAGACTATAGACTAGACTATAGACTAGACTATAGACTAGACTATAGACTAGACTATAGACTGGACTATAGACTAGACTATAGACTAGACTATAGACTAGACTATAGACTAGACTATAGACTAGACTATAGACTAGACTATAGACTAGACTATAGACTAGACTATAGACTAGACGATAGACTAGACTATAGACTAGACTATAGACTAGACTATAGACTAGACTATAGACTAGACTATAGACTAGACTATAGACTAGACGATAGACTAGACTATAGACTAGACTATAGACTAGACTATAGACTAGACTATAGACTAGACTATAGACTAGACTATAGACTAGACTATAGACTAGACTATAGACTAGACTATAGACTAGACTATAGACTAGACTATAGACTAGACTATAGACTAGACTATAGACTAGACTATAGACTAGACTATAGACTAGACTATAGACTAGACTATAGACTAGACTATAGACTAGACTATAGACTAGACTATAGACTAGACTATAGACTAGACTATAGACTAGACTATAGACTAGACTATAGACTAGACTATAGACTAGACTATAGACTAGACTATAGACTAGACTATAGACTAGACTATAGACTAGACTATAGACTAGACTATAGACTAGACTATAGACTAGACTATAGACTAGACTATAGACTAGACTATAGACTATAGACTCTATAGACTAGACTATAGACTAGACTATAGACTATACTATAGACTAGACTATAGACTAGACTATAGACTAGACTATAGACTAGACTATAGACTAGACTATAGACTAGACTATAGACTATAGATTAGACTATAGACTAGACTATAGACGACTATAGACTAGACTATAGACTAGAGACTAGACTATAGACTAGACTATAGACTAGACTATAGACTAGACTATAGACTAGACTATAGACTAGACTAGATAGACTAGACTAGACTAGACTAGACTATAGACTAGACTATAGACTAGACTATAGACTAGACTATAGACTAGACTATAGACTAGACTATAGACTAGACTATACTAGACTATAGACTAGACTATAGACTAGACTATAGACTAGACTATAGACTAGACTATAGACTAGACTATAGACTAGACTATAGACTAGACTATAGACTAGACTATAGACTAGACTATAGACTAGACTATAGACTAGACTATAGACTAGACTATAGACTAGACTATAGACTAGACTATAGACTAGACTATAGACTAGACTATAGACTAGACTATAGACTAGACTATAGACTAGACTATAGACTAGACTATAGACTAGACTATAGACTAGACTATAGACTAGACTATAGACTAGACTATAGACTAGACTATAGACTAGACTATAGACTAGACTATAGACTAGACTATAGACTAGACTATAGACTAGACTATAGACTAGACTATAGACTAGACTATAGACTAGACTATAGACTAGACTATAGACTAGACTATAGAACTAGACTATAGACTAGTACTATAGACTAGACTATAGACTAGACTATAGACTAGACTATAGACTAGAACTAATAGACTAGACTATAGACTAGACTATAGACCTAGACTATAGACTAGACTATAGAATAGACTATAGACTAGACTATAGACTAGACTATAGGACTAAGACTATAGACTAGAACTATAGACTAGACTATAGAACCTAGACTATAGACTAGACTATAGACTAGACTATAGACTAGACTAGAGACATGGACTATAGACTAGACTATAGACTAAGCCTATAGCTAGACATAGACTAGACTATAGACTAACTATAGACTCGCATAGACTAGACTATAGACTAGACTATAGACTAGACTATAGACATAGACTAGACTATAGACTAGACTATAGACTAGACTATAGACTAGACTATAGACTAGACTATAGACTAGACTATAGACTAGACTATAGACTAGACTATAGACTAGACTATAGACTAGACTATAGACTAGACTATAGACTAGACTATAGACTAGACTATAGACTAAACTATAGACTAGACTATAGACTAGACTATAGACCAGACTATAGACCAGACTATAGACTAGACTATGGAATAAACTATAGACTAGGCTATATTTGTTAATGAATGAGGTTCCATTTCTAATATTTTTTTTACCTAAACGTAAACAATATTGAATTATAATAATGCATTAGCAAACAATAAACTTTTCTTTATAAGGTCTAGTATTATTAATAATTACCTATTAAGCCCCTATGTTCATGTCAAGGTTAAGCTAGAACTAAAAGCGAAATTACAATTCAATAAAACAGTCCGAAATCTACTACAGACACAAACGTTTTAATGGCCCTTGCAACCCTAATGTGTTGGAAGAATTCAAAATAGAAAAAAATACATTAAAAACGGAAAAGAAAAAAAACTAACAAAAAGTCGAGAAACAAAAAGCGGAAATACTAACAAACCCTTGTTATTTCGACGTATGCTAGACAAAATAAAATTATAAAAAAATAGTTGAAGAAAAAGTGGGGTTCAAAGTAAAATTTTGCACATTTCCATTTCTTTTATCTGGTTTGTTTTAATGTTGTTATTTTATGATCTTTGACTAGACGGCGATTTCATGTCAGTTGTTAATATATTTCCTATTAAAAATATTAAATGTTTTAAGTGGATGTTTAAGTGGGAAAAATTAAAAATTTCTAAAGTAGTTATAAAAAATATTTTGTAAGGTATTGAAGGTTTAAATTATCCACATCTTGCGTTATATACACATTTTTTTAGAAGATTATGAAATTTTCAAAACAAACATACCTTGAGAAACAAATTAAGCAGTACAGTGCACCGCAGTGTTCGAATTTATAACTTAAAGAAATCTCCTAGTGACTCGAAACACTTTGGTGATATGTTTTAGTTGCCGGATATTTTGTTTGATCTATTACTTTTCACACTGTATAAATACATAAATACGCAAAAAAAAAAAAAAACTCATCATATCCACCTCTCTCTTTTAATGTCATCCGCACACTAACAAGTGTAAATTTATGTACATTAATCTTTGTTTTTTTTTTTTGTTCTTTTGTTTTGTTCTGTAATTTTGTGTCATGTTGGTGCCATACCCATACTATGATGCAGTCAGTCAGGCTGCTTGGCAAACCGACTAGCTGACAGTCTGATTCGTAATAGTACGTGTAAATATTATTCTTAAGTTCAGAAATTATTTATGTAAACACTTGTAAATTACATGCACTTAGAGAAACAAAAAATATGTTTGCAGTAATCAATGTTTAATATTTACAAGAAAATTTTTTTAAATACTGTTCATTCAGCAGAAGACTATTATAATATGTATGGAATTGCCTAGTCAAGCGATAAGTTCATAAACTAGTCAAAGAAAGTGTCCATAGATTAATCCATTGACTTTTCGATAAACTAATAAACAGAATCATTCATTGACTTATTCATTTGTAAGAAAAGGCTTTTTTAAAGATTTGTCCGAAGACTAATTAATAGTCTAGTCCTAAGACTAGAAAAAATATACCAGTTAATAGACTAGTCCGTAAACTAGCCCATAAATGAATCTACTACAAAGTAGTCCATGCACTAGTCTATGGACTAGAGTCCATAGTGCTATAGTACATAGAGTAGATAATCGACTGGCCCATTAACTAGTTAATCGGTAGATTCGTCCACAGACTAGTCTGTATATTAGTCCCCAGACTGGTCAATAAATAAAACCTTAAACTGGTCAACAGATATACATATGTACATGTCCATGAACTAGGCAACGGATTAGCCAATGTAAATACTAGTCCTTAGTAGACAAAATATACTAGTAAACAGACTAGTCCGTAAACTAGATCATAATTTAGTCTACTAGTTAGTAGTCTATAGACTTGTCAATGGACTAGTCAATAGATTCGTCCATAGACTAGTCAGTATATTAGTCCACAGACTGGTCAATATTTTATACCATAGGCAGGTCAATAGATATACTAGTCTATGTACTACACAACGGATTAATCTATGGACATACTAGTCCTTAGGCCCTGTTGATTAGTTTGAGGATAAAACAGACAAGTGTATAGTCTAGTCCATAGACTGGTCTTTAAACGAGTCCTTAGGTCTTGTTGATAATTCAATGGGCAAGAGAATAGATTACTCCATAGATTAGTCAATGATCTTGTCTGTAGCCATTTCTAATCAATAGACTTAATCAACTGGCTAGTAAACTTGTCCTTAAACTAGTCCATAGAATAGTCTTTAAACTAGTCCATAGAATAGTCTTTAAACTAGTCCATTGACTAGCCCTTAGGTATTGTTTATTAGTCTATGGGCAAATGAATAGATCACTTTATAGACTGGTCAAAGGTCAAAGCCATGTCTGATCAATAAACTTAACACTGGACTAGTTCTTAGATTAATCCATAACTATTCAATAGACTCTCCAATATATTAGTATATTGATTAACCTATAGATTGGTGCATAGATGTTTCCATATATTAAATTAGATTAGTCCATGGACTAATTCACAGATGGACTAATTCACACTTGTCCATCGTCAATAGTCTAGTACTCATGCTATTCCATAGACTAGTCAATAGTTCATAGATAAGTCCACACACAGATAGACTGGTCCTTGCTAGTCCTTGGATTAATCCACAGACTGATCTTCTTTAGAGCAGTAAATGCACCAGTCAATAGACTAGTCCATTGCCGAGTCAATGGACTAGTCAATAAACAAGTTCATAGACGAATCCAGAGCCTATTCCATAAACTAGTCAGTGCCCCGGTTCATAGTCTTTTAAATAGAAGTCTTTAGACTTTTTTCTATTAATCATTTTCTAATGATTGCTGTAATCCAGGCTTACATTTTTATTACTTCAAATGTAATTGTAATTTAAGATTTACCAATTACAATTACTTGGAAGAAGAATTTACAATTACAATTACTTGTAACTGTGAATTTTATTTCTTATAATTACATGTAATGCCTAAATTACAATTACAAGTAATTATAATTGGTAAACTTCAATAAAAATTACAAGAAATTGTAATTGACAAAACTTCCATTACAATTACAAATAATTGTAATTGGTTATTGCATAATTACATGTAATTGTTATGAACCATGTAACGAAATAATGAATTACTTTAATCTTTACCCCTCAAAGCTTTTTGTAATCCAACCATATTTTTCTCTACGTGTATATTGCATGTTATACGAGTAATTTAACTAGTCGTCGGAAATAGTAGGAGTTTTTGTTATTTTTCTTATAGTTTTTTTTTCGTCTTCTTACTTTGCGTAAAGAGGATGAGCTAATCAGTTTTCTAACATACCCTGTTCTTAATTGGAATCTTAATATAATTATAATTTACATTACATATTGTTGACATATGATGATGTATAAAGGAAACTGAGTTGGTTTTAAGTAAACAGTTAGGAAATTCCAATACGTTATTTGAATATAGATATAATATTATTGAATGTGTGAAATGTAAATATTTAATTATTAAAATAAATTTCTTTTGTTTACAACTTTATTGTTAGATACGAATTTGTAAATATGTCAGATATCATTGCAAGTAGTAAACTGTTTTTATATTGCCATTTCTTAATGAAAGCTTTAGCAGCCTTTTAAGTATTTTTCTTAATAGTTTCTCTTCAATATCTATTTTCTTAATCAAAATCTTGCAAATTGTTTTCCAATTTATTTACTCTTTAATTTATACAAGTATCACTGGTTGGTTCAATGCATTTATAGTGCGTAGGAAAGTGAATCCCATGTTAGCTATTTGGCGTCAAAGAATTTCTTATACTTTTTAATGGAAAATCAATAAAATCGTTGCCATTTTCCCATTTTTCTTTTTATTGGTAATTTTACTTGGTGTTGTTGTTTACACTATCAGATTTTTTTGGCAGCTTAATTTGTGTTATAAATTTCTACGCATTTAGTTTTAAAAATTGTTAAAATATAAAAACCATTTAAAAAATTCATTAGAAAAGTTAGTTATGGCAAAACGACATGAAATTTAATCTTTAGTAACTTAAATTATGTGTTTTATTTGAAATTTATAAATTTTCGAAATTTTATCTTCTGCATGTCATGGTTAAGACTTTTTACTGTTTTTGTATAGATTGACTTAAACGTTAAAGGTTGCATGTTAAGAAGTTCTTAAATACCGTAAACGTTAGTGGAATTTCAATAAATAAAATTCTTTATTGGGTTCATTGAATGCCAAATAAAAAGTGTAAACAAATAAATCACAAACCAACAAAATCAGTTATTGACAATGCTATGGTAAAAAAATTAAAAAGAAAATCATTATGATTGACGAATTCTGTTTATTATAAAGTTTCATTAAACCTTTGTCTTGTAATAAGTATGAATCAAATATACATTTATTACAAGACAAACTGGTTATAAAAGAAAATTTAAAAAAAATAAGTAAACAAATTTTTTAAAAAATAATGGCGACTTTATTGAACATTTTTTCCAAACAGTTTAATTTTAAAAATTTTAGATTTAGAATCAAAAATTTCAAAAGCATAAATTTTGAAGCTAAAATGAAGCTGGAGAATGGACTCCCACCAAATAGATACAATAAGATGGGAGTTTAAAATTCGATTGTTTAGGGGCTAAGAATGGTAAAAACTGGTAAATTCGGTAACCTCATATAACCTCAACTAGAAAAGATACAATAATTGTTTAAAGCTTATCGTCGTTCTATTAAAAAATAAACGGATAGGTGTCTGTTACTTTTTTCAAATTCGGCCTCTTTAGAGAATATACGGGTATTTTGGTACTTTGGTATTTTTTTTGCACCCCATGTATCATTCAAACCAGTGAACATAGAAACAATTTTTATACCCTACATCACTTTAGTGGGGAGGGTATATTGGGTTTGTGCTGATGTTTGTAACATACAAAAATATTCGTGTATATCCATGTATCATTCAAACCAGTGAACATAGAAACAATTTTTACACCCTACACCACTTTAATGGGGAGAGTATATTGGGTTTGTGCTGATGTTTGTAACATAAAAAAATATTCGTCCTATACCCACCTTAAAGTATACCAATCGGCTTAGAATCGTTTTCTGAGTCGATTAAGCTATGTCCGTCTGTCCGTCCGTCTGGCTGGCTGGCTGTCCATGTAAACCTTGTGCGCAAGGTACAGGTCGCAATTTTCAAGATAATTGGATGAAATTTGGCACGCAAGTTTTATTTGACCTAAGGACGAAGCCTATTGAAAATGGTTAAAATCGGTCCATTATAGAACAGAACCCCCCGAAAAGGGCTTCTGAGCTCATAATTATGTTAAATATACAGATATATCGATAAAATGCGGCACAACTAAGTTTTATGGAAGTCTTGATGACCCTGCCAAATTTCATAAAGATCGGGCCTCATTTGACCCTAGCTCCCATACAAAGTCCCCTTCAGAAAATTACTTGAATGTCCCAAATTAACTTATAAACACAAATATCGCGATGAAATTCAACACAAAAAAATATTATGTAAATATAAATATATTCACAAAATTTTATCGGGCTTGGTCCATATTTGCCCCCAGCCCCCATATAAAGCCTCTTTCAGAAAATTAGTTTTTCATCCGTAAATTGCTTAAATGTATCGGAACAAGGGAATATTGAAGATAAATGCTTTATTATGAAAAATAAATCACATTTAATATTCATAACTGGTGTAGGGTATCATATGGTCGGCCACGCCCGACTATACTTTCTTACTTGTTTTTTTTTTTTTTGACTCCTTTATAACTTAACGAAAAAATAAAAATACGAATATAGTACTTTTTCAGTATTCGCACGTTTAAGGGGTGAAAATTGTACCTATTTTTGGTACTTTTTGCATAAAACATTGTTTCCTATGTATTAACACTTGTATATATTAATGATGGGCTCCGACAACGATATTACAACTTTTTGGAATAAAATGTTTACTACTTCAGTAGGGAGAAAAAAGTACCATAAGGGAAAAACGGGAAATTTAATTTCATTGAGCCAATTTTAATAAAATTGGAGAAATTTTTAGATTTAGTAACTTTAAATAGATACCTATGCTAATGAGGTGCTACTAGGATCTCCAGCATAAAAGATTATTTTTTGGTACTTTTTCGTTTCTTTAGCTGGTACTTTTTGAATATTCTATAATATTGAACCTATAAACATGAAATTAAGCATATAGAGCCCGGATTAAGCGAGAACTAATAAAAAGGGGACTTTTTGGTACTTTTTCGTACTTCAAAAAGTACTTTTATGAATTTTATATAATATTGAACCTAGAAACATTAAAATAAGCCTATTAAGCCCAGGGTAAATGAGAACATAAAAAATGGGATCTTTTTGGTACCTTTTTGGAAAGTTTCCCTTGTAGTTTAATTTTTTAGTGGAAAAGTCATGCTGACATGTATTTGTAAATAATAAAAGGAACTTTTCCATTATAATTCTAATATGATCTAAAGTGACAAGCAATATAAATACATACATATTTAATAATAAGTCTTTTGTATGTCAATCATTTTGTTTACAACATTTTTAGCATAAATACAATGCTGATTATTAACACACATACATACATAAGTATACCGACTTACGTACGTACATATGTATATATTTATTTGCATGACAACCTAGATCTATTCATACTTTATTAATAACAATACTCACAATCGCCAAAAAAGAGGCTTGTTTTGTCCCCCTCTTTTAACGACATTAATTAGTTCTAATAAATCAAACACATGTTATCACAAATTGCTAATTCACCGTAAAACAAAAAGGAAATCAAACAAAAACCAATAAAAAAACATACACACCCTTTTTTTCGTAACTTCTTTAGATATTTATTTTGCTTGATTTTTTTTTAATTTCAAATTAATGACCAGCAATTGATAAGATATCGTAAGTAATTTGTTGCCTCTATTTTTTAGATTTTTTTTGTGTTAATTACATTTTTAAATGTTTCAAATAAACAAAATAAAATTATTTGTTCATTTGGTATTTTATTTTTTTTTTTTTTAAAGTTTACTAGACGTAACCGTTTAAAAAAAGGGTAATAACCTTTTTCCTTTGGACTGTAAACTTTGACAGTTTTTTTTCCTACTGTTTTAGTTGGCATGTTTGTTTTATTGTTAATGAAAATTGATATTTTGGCTAAAAGCCAAAGGTATTGCAGTGGTAGTTTGTTCACTTTTTTTGTGTGTTACAAGCTACAACAACAAATTATAATAAAAACATTAATGTAAAATGTGAAAAAAATTCCTGGTTTTTTATTGTTTAACCCGACGTATGAGTAATATTTAATTATATTCTTATACAAACTATACGCCCTGTTAGTCACAATGTTGTATTGAGTGTAAAAGGATGAGTGTTTGATTACAGATTGCTTCAGGTGTGAAAAATTCTAACTTTAAACAAAAATAGTACTTTTTTAGGTTTTAAAGTACTAAACTAATTTTCCGCTTGACTATAGACTAGACTATAGACTATAGTCTAGACTGTAGACGCAACAATAGACTAGGCCATGGACTAGCCTATATACTAGACTATAGACTAAACCATAGGCTATAGACTAGACTAGACTAGACTATAGACTAGACTATAGACTAGACTATAGACTAGACTATAGACTAGACTATAGACTAGACTAGACTATAGACTAGACTAGACTATAGACTCGACTAGACTATAGACTAGACTATAGACGAGACTATAGACTAGACTAGACTATAGACTAGACTATAGACTAGACTAGACTATAGACTAGACTATAGACTAGACTATAGACTAGACTATAGACTAGACTATAGACTAGACTAGACTAGACTAGACTATAGACTAGACTATAGACTAGGCTAGACTAGACTATAGACTAGACTATAGACTAGACTATAGACTAGACTATAGACTAGACTATAGACTAGACTATAGACTAGACTATAGACTAGACTATAGACTAGACTATAGACTAGACTATAGACTAGACTATAGACTAGACTAGACTAGACTATAGACCACACTATAGACTAGACTATAGACTAGACTATAGACTAGACTATAGACTAGACTATAGACTAGACTATAGACTAGACTATAGACTAGACTATAGACTAGACTATAAACTAGACTATAGACTAGACTATAAACTAGACTATAGACTAGACTATAGACTAGACTATAGACTAGACTATAGACTAGACTATAGACTAGACTATAGACTAGACTATAGACTAGACTATAGACTAGACTATAGACTAGACTATAGACTAGACTATAGACTAGACTATAGACTATAGACTACAGACTATAGACTAGACTATAGACTAGACTATAGACTAGACTATAGACTAGACTATAGACTAGACTATAGACTAGACTATAGACTAGACTATAGACTAGACTAGACTAGACTATAGACTAGACTATAGACTATAGACTACAGACTAAAGACTAGACTATAGACTAGACTATAGACTAGACTATAGACTAGACTATAGACTAGACTATAGACTAGACTATAGACTAGACTATAGCCTAAAATATAGACTAAACTATACACTAGACTATAGACTAGACTATAGACTAGACTATAGACTAGACTATAGACTAGACTATAGACTAGACTATAGACTAGACTATAGACTAGATTAGACTATAGACTAGACTATAGACTAGACTAGACTATAGACTAGACTATAGACTAGACTATAGACTAGACTATAGACTAGACTATAGACTAGACTATAGACTAGACTATAGACTAGACTATGGACTAGACTATAGACTAGACTATAGACTAGACTATAGACTAGACTATAGACTAGACTATAGACTAGACTATAGACTAGACTATAGACTAGACTATAGACTAGACTATAGACTAGACTATAGACTAGGCTATAGACTAGACTATAGACTAGACTATAGATTAGACTATAGACTAGACTATAGACTAGACTATAGACTAGACTATAGACTAGACTATAGACTAGACTATAGACTAGACTATAGACTAGACTATAGACTAGACTAGACTATAGACTAGACTATAGACTAGACTATAGACTAGACTATAGACTAGACCAGCGGTTCCCACCGATTTTTACTTCGCGGACCCCTTGAAGAACTTATTTAATTTCGCGGACCCCCATACATATTTTGATATCTTATTGTTCTAAATAATTGTCCATCCGAAAATTGACCTAGTTCATTAATCCCTAGGTCTAATAAATGTAGAGATGTCATATTTCAGATAGGTTTTCAATTGCATGTTTTGAAGATGGAATGACTTCTTTGTTGATATGTTAACATGATGTTTAATTTTATGATCGTGAGATCTTTCATGTTCATTTTTCTTTAAGGTAGCGAAAAGGTTTCTTTATCAAATATTGTCACATGTGCTTAAGGAGTCACGTTTCAAAAATTTGTTGCGATTGCAAAGGGTGAACTGAGTAAGTGAGCTAAGTTTTCGGGAAAATAATATAAGAAAGTTGGACTTCTTCTATGTTGTTGCGGAATGCGTTATCCGCATAATATATGATTTGAACTCTTTGTTAAAGTACTGTGAATTTGGAACTTAAATTTTAATTTTAAAATACCAACGAATTATTTTACTTCATGGTTTTTGGCTACATATTTACGCGAAACGCTATGGATTTTCTGATGTTAATTTAATAATATGTATTGGTCGACAAAATCAAGTTAAAATCTGTGTATCACGTCGGATTGGAATATTTATAAAGAGATGCATAAAGAGTCACCTCTGTTTTGGAAATATATAATTTTAGTCCTTTCAAACGAGAACACTTTTGCTTACAATTTGATAAACTTAAATCTGTAATAAGCTTGTCTTTGAATTGAACTTCATACTCCGGAATACCAGTATCCCTAATTTAATTGTAAGGCAGAGTATTATTTGTCTGAAATAAAAACCATTATTTCAGTACGTATACAGGAAATACAAATTACAAATCACGCAATACTTTACTTTATAAAAGTTATACAACAATTTGTAGGGCCTAGCTTCTTCCTGATAAACAACCGAAAAAATAAAATTCAAAAAGTCAACAAAAAATTTGGGATTATTGCACAAAAATAGGAGATATTTGTACATACATATAAAAGCAGAATATTGTTTATTCATGGTTTTTTTCGTTCGTCTTCGCGGACCCCCTAGGATTTTACAACGGACCACTAGGGGTCCGCGGACCCCCATTTGGGAACCGTTGGACTAGACTATCTATGACTAGACTAGACTACTAGACTAGACTAGACTAGACTAGACTATAGACTAGACTATAGACTAGACTATAGACTAGACTATAGACTAGACTATAGACTAGACTATAGACTAGACTATAGACTAGACTATAGACTAGACTATAGACTAGACTATAGACTAGACTATAGACTAGACTATAGACTAGACTATAGACTAGACTATAGACTAGACTATAGACTAGACTATAGACTAGACTATAGACTAGACTATAGACTAGACTATAGACTAGACTATAGACTAGACTATAGACTAGACTATAGACTATAGACTACAGACTATAGACTAGACTATAGACTAGACTATAGACTAGACTATAGACTAGACTATAGACTAGACTATAGACTAGACTATAGACTAGACTATAGACTAGACTATAGCCTAAAATATAGACTAAACTATACACTAGACTATAGACTAGACTATAGACTAGACTATAGACTAGACTATAGACTAGACTATAGACTAGACTATAGACTAGACTATAGACTAGACTATAGACTAGACTATAGACTAGACTATAGACTAGACTATAGACTAGACTAGACTATAGACTAGACTATAGACTAGACTATAGACTAGACTATAGACTAGACTATAGACTAGACTATAGACTAGACTATAGACTAGACTATAGACTAGACTATAGACTAGACTATAGACTAGACTATAGACTAGACTATAGACTAGACTATAGACTAGACTATAGACTAGACTATAGACTAGACTATAGACTAGACTATAGACTAGACTATAGACTAGACTATAGACTAGACTATAGACTAGACTATAGACTAGACTATAGACTAGACTATAGACTAGACTATAGACTAGACTATAGACTAGACTATAGACTAGACTATAGACTAGACTATAGACTAGACTATAGACTAGACTATAGACTAGACTATAGACTAGACTATAGACTATAGACTAGACTATAGACTAGACTATAGACTAGACTATAGACTAGACTATAGACTAGACTATAGACTAGACTATAGACTAGACTATAGACTAGACTATAGACTAGACTATAGACTAGACTATAGACTAGACTATAGACTAGACTATAGACTAGACTATAGACTAGACTATAGACTAGACTATAGACTAGACTATAGACTAGACTATAGACTAGACTATAGACTAGACTATAGACTAGACTAGACTATAGACTAGACTATAGACTAGACTATAGACTAGACTATAGACTAGACTATAGACTAGACTATAGACTAGACTATAGACTAGACTATAGACTAAACTAGACTATAGACTAGACTATAGACTAGACTATAGACTAGACTATAGACTAGACTATAGACTAGACTATAGACTAGACTATAGACTAGACTATAGACTAGACTATAGACTAGACTATAGACTAGACTATAGACTAGACTATAGACTAGACTATAGACTAGACTATAGACTAGACTATAGACTAGACTATAGACTAGACTATAGACTAGACTATAGACTAGACTATAGACTAGACTATAGACTAGACTATAGACTAGACTATAGACTAGACTATAGACTAGACTATAGACTAGACTATAGACTAGACTATAGACTAGACTATAGACTAGACTATAGACTAGACTATAGACTAGACTATAGACTAGACTATAGACTAGACTATAGACTAGACTATAGACTAGACTATAGACTAGACTATAGACTAGACTATAGACTAGACTATAGACTAGACTATAGACTAGACTATAGACTAGACTATAGACTAGACTATAGACTAGACTATAGACTAGACTATAGACTAGACTATAGACTAGACTATAGACTAGACTATAGACTAGACTATAGACTAGACTATAGACTAGACTATAGACTAGACTATAGACTAGACTATAGACTAGACTATAGACTAAACTATAGACTAGATTATAGACTAGACTATAGACTAGACTATAGACTAGACTATAGACTAGACTATAGACTAGACTATAGACTAGACTATAGACTAGACTATAGACTAGACTATAGACTAGACTATAGACTAGACTATAGACTAGACTATAGACTAGACTAGACTATAGGACTAGACTATAGACTAGACATTAGGACACTAGCCTATAGACTAGACTATAGACTAGACTAAGAGACTAGACTAATAGACTAGACTATAGGACTAGACTATAGACTAGACTATAGACTAGACTATAGGACTAGACTATAGACTAGACTATAGACTAGACTATAGACTAGACTATAGACTACAGACTATGACTAGACTATAGACTAGACTATTTTGCCAACTTTTAATTAACTATTTGTTCAAAAATCATGCAAATTTCGCTAGCAAACGGAAAGTCGAACATTATTCGATTTGTTTCGAAATTACAAAGAATTTCCCTTTATTTGTGTCAAGTGTAATTGTTGCCTATTGCAATAAGAAAACGAAATAAGTAAAAATAAACAGTTCATAATTTAAATATAACTTGTTAATCACATAAATAGGCCTTATTCATCCACTAAATGACTAATAGTTTATCAGCTAAATTTCTCATTATAAATTATTTATTATAATAAATACAAATAAAAGGTAATTAAAAATAAATATTAGTTCTGTATAAAACTTTAAAGGCATAAAACAACTAAACAATACAGAATTTAAAAATAATTTTTTTTATAATAAAAAACAAATGTTTATGGATTTATTAAAAAAACAATAAAACTTTAAAAAATATTTCAAAGTAAACAATTTGGTGTTTTTCCTAACAAATAATTAAAATACAAAAGGTATGTCACTCATCAATCAACTCATTATAGTATGAGACCCGTTAAATAGAAAAATAGCAATAGCAACAGCAACAATAATTATAATTTTAAATAATTAAAAATTTTCTAATTTTTATTAAAATATCAAAAGTTTATCAATAAATAATTAAATTCAAACGCGTAATGTTGGAAACGAACGCTCTAACGCAAAAATAAACAAAAAAAAAAATAAAAAATTATAAATAAATTCTTAGTGTAATAGAAAATATGTACTTAAATATTTTCAAATAAACACAAAACTATTTTAAAATAGAAATGAATTAACAAAACAAGTTATTTGCATATTATTAAAACAAAAAAAAAAATGCAATCAATAAATTTTATAAAATAGAACGTTTTTTTATATTACAACAATTTGCTAAGAAAATATTTGAAAAAAAAAAATTAAACTAAAACCACAACAAAAAAAGCAATAAAAGAAAAGAAACAAATATTTATTTAAATGGTGTGATGAAATATTTATAAATTACATGGAAGTGTTGATGAAATGCCCAACGGAAATAAAAGGCGACCGGATACTTTGGAATTAGAAGTACTTCGAGCAGCAACACCTGCAAATGCAGAACAACGTTATGAAACCACTGATAGTGAACGTTTACGTAACACATGTCCTGAAACCTCCCTAACACCTTTGCAAATCCACTCTCAAAACGAGAGATCTTTACGAAGTGAACGGCGTCTAACAACACCACGAGAACGTTGGTTTCATTTTAGCAGCCTATTCGCCAGAAGGTCTAGAGATGGTAATACAACTACAACAACAACTACATTTGCTACTAGCACTGCCGATGTGGGTACGACGGCTACTTTAGCCCGACCCGAACCCTCGACCATAGATAATTCAACAACAACCATACTTACTTTATCACCCCAGAACAATGATCAGGAAAATTTGCCCGATGTGGCTGCTGTATTACCACGTAAAAATTCCAAAAGACGTTCACGTAATCGCTCACAATCCGGTAGTCTATATAGTCTAGCTACACTAGCCCAAACGGGCGAAATACAACTACATTCACGTAATGAAAAAGATCCGGAAGCTGAAGCTTTAGGCTCGTCATTATTGAAAAGAAAAATAGATTCTAAAGATAAAATACTGCTGACATCTATGGCTGCGGATGAATCAGCTCAAACCCAAATTGAATCAGAGGAAGTAACAGCCGAGGGTCTGAATAACTCTTCGAAATCTGGTTTACGCGCCAGTCTTATGTCGTATTTAAGTAAATTTACCGTATGGAAGAATAGTAACTGTAGAGGTCAGAGTAAGAGATCGTCACGTTCCAAACACTTTCCAAAATCTAGTGGTGGTGTTTATAACACTGGTCCCAGCAGTAGTTTGGGTCCACGCAAATCCGTTAATATAAGTACCGACTTTGAACAATTTCCTGCCGCTGATAACACCGACGAAAAACTGGGTGATCGTTTTGTCAATGCCAAAGAAATGGGCATACGACGTTTGTCACAAATACGACGGCGCAGAAGTTCCTATTATTTTTCAGGTATAATTTGTGTTAATGCATGTCTTTTTCTTGAAGTTTTTGAACTATTTCGAATATAAGTTTGAATTTTCGAAAATTTCAAAATTTTTAAATTTATGTTCGAATTTGAAGACATTTTAAAATGTTTTTAACTTCGAAATTTTTGAACATTTAGAAATTATTTCAGCTACTTTAAGAGGCTAAAACGTAACTATACTCTACATCGCCATAATGGGGACGATATTATGTGTTTGTGGTGATATTTGTAACGCCCTAAAATATTGTTCGTACAGCCAAGCTCGAATATAGGAGAAATCATCTCTTTACTTCTTTCTTTAGTTTTATCCTTTATTGTTTTTTTCTTAAAAGGAATCACAGGTGACACTTTTAGTCTTTTTAAGGGTTATTAATAACTTTATAAAATAACCAATTGTATTTGGCCAGTTTTTTTCTGTCATTTATCCTCTTAGAAAGCACACTTTTAAATCTTCAGCCAACACCGGGTTAAGTTTATATAATATTATTATGTTTCTTTTTTTGATAAATTCTAAATTTGTCTTTTCTAACTATTAAAGTGCTCACTCATGTCAAAATGTATGAAATTATTATATATCTACGTAAAACTACTTATTTAGTTTATTATACACTAAAAACATATTTATTTTTATACATTTTAAAGTTCATATTTATTTTTGTCTTCTTTTTTCCAGAAAATGAACGCAGAATACGTGCTAATGATAGAGAGTTCAACGCCCAGTTCAAATACGCTGTAAGTATATCAAAAGAAAAAATATCAAAAATATAAACGAAAGTTAGCAGGAAAATATTGATAATTTTACATACTTTACATACAAATACTTATTACAAGGAAATTTTTTCAAAAAATTCTATAATTAATTATTAAAATCGATAGACTCATTATTAGCTGTCTTTTAGTGTTTATGTTCAAATTTAACAGTTTAATTTGATAAATTAAGTAGATTTTTTAACTGGCTGTTTAACCTATTTTCCAAAAAAGGATATTCAAATAAAAAAAAAAAAAATATTTTAAACTTTTACAATACAATAAATATGTATGTCATCATATACATGTGTTTACTCTTTGTTAACATTTCTGCATTTGTCAATTTTTATATTTATTCTATATCTATTGTTATGCTGGAGGACATAAAATTATTATAACAAAAAAAGTAGGAAAGTATTTCTATAAATATTTCAAAAAGTACTAAGTAAGTACTAAAAGTATATTTATAGAAATGCTTAAAGGTTATTACATCAACACACACACTGAATTTTGCGTTTTATCCTTAATAAAAATGCTTGATATCACTTTTAGCTACTTTATTACACTTTTTTCCTCCTTCATCGGCTTATTTGTATAAAAACACACATTTATGTATTAGGGAGGTTTTAATTTTTTTTTAAATTTCGAAAATAGATAGATAGATAGATAGATAGATAGATAGATAGATAGATAGATAGATAGATAGATAGATAGATAGATAGATAGATAGATAGATAGATAGATAGATAGATAGATAGATAGATAGATAGATAGATAGATAGATAGATAGATAGATAGATAGATAGATAGATAGATAGATAGATAGATAGATAGATAGATAGATAGATAGATAGATAGATAGATAGATACCTTAATCGACCCCGCTATATATAAGGATCCAAAATATACAAACGAAATGCCAAACATCATTTTGGAAGGTCTAACGTTCGAAAAGTTGATTTATAGACCCATATTTTTTGATGTGTAAAGTCGAATTTTTATGAAAATTGAAATCACATGAATTTTCATTGCACTCTTCTTATTGTAAAAAAAATAAAAAAGGACACCCTAATATACATAAATATCATTTGCAATGAATTTTTTTAACATTACAATATTACATCATTAAATTGTGTGTATTCGCCCAAAATTCCCTACACGAAATTTTCACAATTGAAACGATTGACTAAAAGAGTGAGTAAGTGGATGTAGGATGGATGGTGTGGTGTGCCTCTGAGCGAATGCTTTATGTGCGTTTATATAAAACATATATTTGTAAGCAGTGCCTGCACTATAACAACAATATATAATTAGGTCAATAGGTTACATTAAGTTTTCAAAAATAAAGGAAGCAAGCTAAGAAAAAGAGGGCCAGGCAGGCAGCCAGGTTTGTCTGGCTGTGAGTAGAACTTTTAGGAACATGCATAAAAAACGGGGCGAACCTAACAAATTAAATCCTATATATAGAGTTTCTAACCGGTAATAATAATAAAATAAAATGAGATTTCAATAAAGAAAGAGAGAGAGAGAGAGAAGGAGCTATTAAATATAACTTAAGTAAAAAGCTGTTTAGTTTTTTTTTATGAATTACATTTTCTTATCATGATTTTGATGAAATCCAGTATTAAGGAAAAGTAGAACAAATTTGTGGGGTTTTTTTATGGGGAATATATTTAAACTTTAATACATTTTAAATATTTTACTACTTTAATTTATATTTAATTTATTATATGTTTTTTTTTTTGTTCTTATTGCAGGATAACTATATTAAAACGTCCAAATATTCGTTGATGACATTTTTGCCATTTAATCTTCTAGAACAATTTCAACGTCTTGCCAACTTTTATTTCCTTTGTTTGTTGGTGTTACAACTTATACCGGCCATATCATCACTTACACCAGTTACCACAGCCATTCCATTAATCGGTGTACTGACATTAACCGCAGTTAAAGATGCCTACGATGATATTGTAAGTAGCGTATAGTATTTATTTTAAAAGTGTTGTATCTAGAAAGTATAATTAAAAAACGCAATTTTAAAACGCAAAACTAAAAATGTTTTCGCATTGACAATAGAATCTATTAAAGAATATAATTTTCTACGTGTTTGGAAAATCTCGTATTTTGAGTTACCTTACTTTTGCTGTAAATGAGCCATATATTAAATACTTGACAACAAAACAAAAATAAACAATCATATGAATGAAAATGGTAGAATAAAAAGCGAAAAGAAATAAAAATAAAACAAGTACTTTTTACATCGGCATTAGACCTGCCCTTAAAAATTTATTGGTCCTATGGGTTAACATAAACAAAAATTACACAGGCTAACGAATTTTTAAACCAGAGACCAAGGTATAGTTTTCAGAATTTATCCATCACATCAGGTTTTTGAGTTATCGTGTCCTTAAAGCTGAAAAAACAGTTTTTTTGGGCATATTTGAGACCTTATAAAAGAGGTAAGACATCTTAACTCATAAAATCCGTTATGTCGTCTGAAAATCGAATCTTTTGTCTTAAAAGTAAAGCTTTAACCTCCATGCTTCTTCAAGTCGTTTTAACTTAAAGCTTGAAAGAAATTCTGAGGCCAGATTTGGATTTTGCGATGAAATGGTCTCTGGGTTTGACTTTTTTAAAATTTTGTTATTAATTAATATGAAAGTTGTTTAATGTCCCAAAATCTGAGCAAATTTATTTATTTGACTCGTCTAGGACATGATTATGTTTAATTATAAGTACTGCTTCGCGAAAAGAGTTAGAACTACTACAGGCTTCATTAGCAAAGACTCATTTGTGGAAGTATGACTAGTTTCATATAAGATTTTCTTCGTTAATAGTACGATGTAACTGTTCCGAATCATCATTATATTCGCCATCAAAAAGGAGGGTACATTGGCATCGAAATTTTGGCCGTATCCGTTCGTCAGTCATCAAGATCTATAGGGCTGAAATTTAACAAAAATATTATCCATTTATGCAGTTAGCTTGATGTTGAGAATCGACAAAATTGGTGTTCATTTGACCCAAGCTTTCTCTCTACTTTCTATCAAATTATGTTAAGAGAAATTCGATACGTTTTTAGAAATTAATTACCCCTTTGAATTCTATAAGGTTCGGTGATCGTACTTCGGTCCATAATTAAACCGAGTCCCCATAAAATGCCATGCTCCAAAAATAAGATTTTGGTTTGTCTTAGATTCTGTCTGAAGTCAGTTGACCCTTCCACAATTACAATTAAAAATCGTCAGTAAAGTGACTGACTATATAGAAAAACAAATTTTAAAAAGAATTCATAAACTCAACGTAAAACTCCCAATTTTAATCCCTAGAAGCAGAACTAATTTAGTGACTAGTTCCATAAGAATAAAGACGGTTTCAAGGAAAAAGATTTCCTTGAATTGCCTCTGAGTATTTTCTTTATTTTAGAGACCGATCTAATATAATTATATATGTATTTCTATTTTATAACACCTGCATGTAGTATACATGTGGCTAGTATAGTATATGTAATTGTTTTATTTTACAACCATATGTAATTTTTCATGAATTTTTTTTTTAAATTTTTTTACACAAGAAGAAAATATTTGTGGTCTGTGTAGTAGTTGATGGTGGGGTAGATCATTGAAAACAAAAATTTTTTTATTTTGTTTTATTATTTTACTTTCATGGGTTGTTGACATTGACATTTGTGGTAAATTTTATGCCACTTAACCAATGACTACTGGCTGTCATTTTTATGATGTGTGAGCATTTTTACACTCGCAAAAAGCAGAGCAAATGAAAATAAGAAAATATCTTTTAAAAAAAATTCCCCAATAATCGAAATTTTCAAAAAATTTAGCATTTCTTTAATATGTATTACTTTTCTCTTGCTCGTTTTTTTTGAGTAATATTTTATTAGATAATATTTTTACTATTTTATTTCTTTAAGTGTAAATGTCTGTTCTCAAAATAAACAAAGTATTTAAACTTAATTTTAAAGTTCAAAGTCGTTAAATTTTGTATTTTATTAGTTAATAATTTATTTTACATTTCTTTTTTATAGCAACGACATTTGTCCGATTCTCAGGTGAATAATCGTAAATCAAAAACTTTAAGAAATGGTAAATTGGTTGATGAAAGGTGGTCCGGCGTACAGGTGAGTAATCGAAAACGTGTAAATAAAATTTACATTTAAGTATTTTTATTATTCAGAACTTTAAATTTAATATTTTTTTAGAATCTGCTTTAAAATTACTAATTCTAGAACGAGAATTCTACAATTTGTATTAAAATCCAAACTGACATCGTCATTACTTCTAAAACTAATTCTCTGAAACATTATTGTATTTCTAAAGTACTTTTAAGGTGTTTTTGGAAAGCAGTTCTTTGGTACTCAAGAAATTGTTCACTAGAACTTCCACTTCAGATTTTATTAATATTGAAAATAACATCATTTCTTCTAGTAATCGGTTTCACTACTTCTAGAACGAGTGCTAATAGAACCACTTCGCATTACATTAATATCGAAACTGATGTTGCCATTACTTCTAGTAATTGGTTTCTTTAACATTATTGTATTTCTAAAGTTCTATTTTTTTGGATCCAAACTTTGACCTTGTTCTTCAAGGGAATATTTGAATATTCCCTTCGTTATATCAAACTACCTTTGAGAATGACACTTTAAAACAAAATTCATCAATAATAGAACTGGTTCCAGAACTGCTCTATGCAATGCATATGGACTCTATAAATCTTCTTTAGAATCGGTTCGGAAAGTGAAAATTTCGAACAAAGACAGTTCCAGAACTGTCTTATTGGAAGGAATAAAAACATTTTTTCTACATCGAACTAAAAGGTGTAAATACAGAATAGAGTGCAGCCGGTAGCTTAGTTAGTAGTGTTCTAGTCTGTCAGTTCTATATATACATATAAAAAACGATAAAAACTATAAAAAAAATAAATAAAATTTCGTACATCTTCAAAAATATTTCTTTACACAAATAAACATCTTATTAAAACAAGTATTTTTTCTTAGTTATTTCTCATTTGTTGATCTCTGTCTAATTTCCAAATTGTTTACTTTCAAGGTGGGCGATGTGATACGAATGGAAAATAATCAATTTGTTGCTGCCGATATTCTATTGTTAAGTACTTCAGAGCCAAATGGTTTGTGTTTCATTGAAACGGCCGAACTGGATGGTGAAACGAATCTCAAATGTAAACAATGTCTAACAGAAACGATAGAGTTGGGACAACAAGACGATTTACTGTGGAATTTTAACGGGGAAATCATATGTGAGAAACCCAATAATTTATTAAATAAATTTGAGGGAACACTAATATGGCGTAATCAACGTTTTGCATTGGACAATGAAAAGATTCTCTTGAGAGGTTGTGTCCTGCGTAATACACAATGGTGTTATGGGGTTGTTATCTTTGCCGGCAAAGATACAAAGCTAATGCAAAATTCTGGCAAGACACAATTTAAGAGTACGGGTGTTGATCGTTTATTGAATTTTATAATAATTGGGGTGAGTGGAAAACTTTGCTAATTTTGTATTTGAAAATTTATTATTTCTAATGAATAATTTGTTTTTGATCATTTTAGATTGTTCTTTTTCTGTTATCCATTTGTGCATTCTTTACAGTGGCTTGTGCTTTATGGGAGGGATTTATTGGTCAACATTTTCAGGTATTTTATAATTTATAGTTTTTCTAGTTCAGTTCTAGTTCAGTTCTAGTTCAGTTCTAGTTCAGTTCTAGTTCAGTTCTAGTTCAGTTCTAGTTCAGTTCTAGTTCAGTTCTAGTTCAGTTCTAGTTCAGTAGTTCTAGTTCAGTTCTAGTTCAGTTCTAGTTCAGTTCTAGTTCAGTTCTAGTTCAGTTCTAGTTCAGTTCTAGTTCAGTTCTAGTTCAGTTCTAGTTCAGTTCTAGTTCAGTTCTAGTTCAGTTCTAGTTCAGTTCTAGTTCAGTTCTAGTTCAGTTCTAGTTCAGTTCTAGTTCAGTTCTAGTTCAGTTCTAGTTCAGTTCTAGTTAAGCTCTAGTTCAGCTCTAGTTCAGCTCTAGTTCAGTTCTAGTTCAGTTCTAGTTCAGTTCTAGTTCAGTTCTAGTTCAGTTCTAGTTCAGTTCTAGTTCAGTTCTAGTTCAGTTCTAGTTCAGTTCTAGTTCAGTTCTAGTTCAGTTCTAGTTCAGTTCTAGTTCAGTTCTAGTTCAGTTCTAGTTCAGTTCTAGTTCAGTTCTAGTTCAGTTCTAGTTCAGTTCTAGTTCAGTTCTAGTTCAGTTCTAGTTCAGTTCTAGTTCAGTTCTAGTTCAGTTCTAGGTCAGTTCTAGTTTAGTTCAGTTCTAGTTCAGTTCTAGTTCAGTTCTAGTTCAGTTCTAGTTCAGTTCTAGTTCAGTTCTAGTTCAGTTCTAGTTCAGTTCTAGTTCAGTTCTAGTTCAGTTCTAGTTCAGTTCTAGTTCAGTTCTAGTTCAGTTCTAGTTCAGTTCTAGTTCAGTTCTAGTTCAGTTCTAGTTCAGTTCTAGTTCAGTTCTAGTTCAGTTCTAGTTCAGTTCTAGTTCAGTTCTAGTTCAGTTCTAGTTCAGTTCAAGTTCAGTTCTAGTTCTGTTTTAGTTCAGTTTTAGTTCAGTTCTAGTTCAGTTCTAGTTCAGTTCTAGTTCAGTTCTAGTTCAGTTCTAGTTCAGTTCTAGTTCAGTTCTAGTTCAGTTCTAGTTCAGTTCTAGTTCAGTTCTAGTTCAGTTCTAGTACAGTTCTAGTTCAGTTCTAGTACAGTTTTTTGTATAATCTTATAATATAATCTCTTTTAATATATATTTCGTTTTATTTTCAGTCATATTTGCCCTGGGAAAATATAATACCCAAAAATGTACTACAAGGATCAACTGTTATAGGATTATTAGTATTCTTCTCTTATGCCATTGTATTAAATACCGTAGTGCCAATATCACTCTACGTTTCAGTAGAGGTAAATAATTTTCTATCAAATATCCGATTATTTAATTTAATATATAATTAATCATTTTCTCGCTGACCTTTAGGTTATACGTTTTGTTCAATCATTTTTAATAAATTGGGATGAAGAAATGTATTATGAACCAACTAAAACACATGCCAAAGCCCGTACCACCACCCTCAATGAAGAACTTGGTCAAATACAATATATATTTTCGGATAAAACCGGAACTCTGACACAAAATATTATGACCTTTAATAAATGCAGTATTAATGGCCGTACGTATGGTGATGTTTTCGATTTGCGTACCGGCGAAGTTGTGGAAATAACCGATGTAAGTTGTTAGTTTTAGTTTAAAAGAATGACCATTGCCAAACCAAAATAAACAAATAGTTAACTTTTTAATAATAATGTTCAAAATAACTTACATATGTTTTTTAAATAGTTTTAACATTTTTATTATTTACCACAACAAAAAAGAACAACACAATTTCCTCTTTTTTCTCTTTTTTAAAATTACATTTTAACCAAGCCCATGAATGAGCATTGCACTAAATATAATCAAAAACATAAACTAAACACTTATTAATAATTAATTTATTAATTAAATACCAATAATATAAAGTTAATAATAATAATAATAATACATAATAATACAATGTTTAAAGCATTTTGCTCTTACCTTTAATATAATGTAAATATTTTATTTATTCTTTTCGGGTTACTTTTAAGTTAAGAAATTCGTTTGTAATTTATGGAAATTGGGTTTCAATTTAATTATATACATATTATTTTATAAATACCATTCATAAACTTCCTTTACAACTTTACGTCCTTTTTCCCACTTACAGAAACAGACTCAAAAATATTTAGTCTGTTTGAAATTGTTATGATCCGAAGATTGTCATTTTATTGTCGTAAAAAATTGGTTCAATGGGAAAAACACTAAACCTAAGAGAAACTCTCCCTAAGCCCAAAAGAACTCACATTTGAGTTTTTGATCCACTCAACTAGAACTGAACTAGAACTGAACTAGAACTGACCTAGAACTGAACTAGAACTGAACTAGAACTGAACTAGAACTGAACTAGAACTGAACTAGAACTGAACTAGAACTGAACTAGAACTGAACTAGAACTGAACTAGAACTGAACTAGAACTGAACTAGAACTGAACTAGAACTGAACTAGAACTGAACTAGAACTGAACTAGAACTGAACTAGAACTGAACTAGAACTGAACTAGAACTGAACTAGAACTGAACTAGAACTGAACTAGAACTGAACTAGAACTGAACTAGAACTGAACTAGAACTGAACTAGAACTGAACTAGAACTGAACTAGAACTGAACTAGAACTGAACTAGAACTGAACTAGAACTGAACTAGAACTGAACTAGAACTGAACTAGAACTGAACTAGAACTGAACTAGAACTGAACTAGAACTGAACTAGAACTGAACTAGAACTGAACTAGAACTGAACTAGAACTGAACTAGAACTGAACTAGAATTGAACTAGAACTGAACTAGAACTGAACTAGAACTGAACTAGAACTGAACTAGAACTGAACTAGAACTGAACTAGAACAGAACTAGAACTGAACTAGAACAGAACTAGAACTAGAACTGAACTAGAACTGAAGTAACACTGTTCGAATTATTGCAAATTTTTTAAATTGTCGAACTTATGTTCGAATTTCCGAACATAACTTAAAATTCATGAAAATTTAAAAACTATTTTCAAAATTTCTAAGTTCGAAATAGAAAAATGTATGAAATTGATTTCCAATCAAACTATAATTGTACATTTATGAATTTTACGCTGTAGTTTAAATTTTCAAACGTTTTCGAAATTAATTTAGAATTTTCGAGTATATTTTAAATTGCCTTTATTCTAACCCCCTTATTCACAAACAAAATGTTTATTTTATAAACAGTTTATAAATTAGATTTTGTATGGAAATTTTGTTTTGTAAAACTTTTATAAAATAAAAATGTTGTTTGTGAATAAAGGGGTAAAACTGCATTTTTTCAAAACTTTTAACTTCGAAATTTGAGAATGCAAGAATAAAAAATCTAAAAATTTTTTCGAACATAGTTTGGCCTTAATAATTTCGTATTTAAGTAAAAAAAGTTCGGATTTTCTTAAATTCTCCAAATACATTAAGAATAATTGAAAATTATATGAAAATTTTTAATTTAAGAAATATTTCTATTTTAAATTAAAAAAAATTTCTATTAATTAAAAAAATAGAAATTGGGAAATATCGTGATAAGATTTTAAGTTTGAATTTTTGAAAGTATTCCAATGGTCACTGGATTATTCATTTTGATTTCAATATCAAAAATTTTGTTATTGCATACATCTAAAAAAGTTAAAATTTTTATTTTCTTTGGTCTATACTTTTTTTCAAATTGTAACGTTTTCAATATTTAATTTTCAAAATTATTTTTTTTTTTGTCTAAAAATTTATTTTGTTAAAAAATCAAAATTTTTGTATTTAGCATCATGTTGATAAATAATAAACAAGTATAACACAAAATAGTTGCACTTTTTTAAAAACATTGACTCACATACATATGTATGTATATCCCAATACATGTTTTAATTTCAATTATGTCTTTAAATTTATTTTATAAAAAGTAAAGTCAAAAGTTAGTTTCTTTAAATTTTAATGAAATAAATGGAAATTCATTAAAATATAAATTTTCAAAACTTGTTTTAATTTGCCAAAAATTAAAACAATTTCAGCTTACAAAATTACAAAAAGTTAAAATATTATTGTTTTCTTTATATTTCTTTAATTTTATAAAAATTTGAAATCTCAAAAGCAAATTAGAAAATATTAATTTTTTTGTAAAAAATAATGAGAATTGTACTTTCTATAATTTCTCTCATATATCATTTCTTACTTTAAGTAGAAGCAATTAATTTTTGCCATGATTTTATATATAATATTAAAAATTAATTTTAGTAAAAAATTATTTTTTTTTATAGTGTTGAACTTTAACAGTTTAAAGTTCAGAGAGAAAGAGAGTAATTGATTTATTCTTTAAGAACTTTAATTTAAAAACAAAATTTTAATTATTTTCTTAGAATTTGATTGAATCTAACTATTGACTTTTATTTTATTGTTTCAAAAGAAAACCACAAACTCTTGTTTTTAATTTAAGTTTATTTTTTTGATTTTACAATTTCAAAAACAAAAAATACTCGTTTATAATCATTGTAGAATGAATTTCAAACTCAAAATAGCAACAGCACAATAATGAAAAATAAATTAGATATTGGAACTACAGCCACGTTGCGACTACACAAAGTCGATGTACATAGAAGTGGTGGTAAGACCCCAACAACGCCCACAAATAATGTGTCTTCCAAAATCAAACAACTACACCAACTACAACAACAACCCACTACTACAACCAACAACACCACCACCAGTAAACAACTGAATAGTGGAAGCACTACAACTACACCCATAAATTCACCACCATCATGGGATAATTTTTATCTAAAACCTCCGGACACAGTTGCAGGGGTAGCAGGTGGAGGTGGTGTAACAAACACGCCTCATACACTAATCACAACCGCTAAAGTAGAAATAGAAAATCCCATATTTCACTATAATGATGATGCTAATGTAAATAGCCCACCGTCTAGTCCGTGTAGTACACCTAGTCCCCAAGGTAAACGTGTCAAGTATGCCAAAGAGCCTAAAACTCATGGGCGAGCTGCTAAACTAGAGCCATCGTCGGAAAAGGCGAGAGTTCGAAGGCAAGCTTCCACTTTATCGACATGCAGTGACAAAGTAATAATACTGGGTGATGTAGCCATAAAAGAACCAAAGATTATAGCCACAACCACCAATAATACTACCAACACCGCCACCACCACCACCACCACCACCTACCATTCAAATAACAACAAACCACCGCACAGTAACAATTACAAAATCCAAAATCTAAATCAAAACAACAGTGATTTAGCCTCAGTTTCACTTAAAAGAAAAATGAATGGCTCAACACCCAATACGGCCATAGCCATAACCACGCTTTCACCCACCAATTCTAGCACAGTTGTCACTCATTTGCAAAATCCGAAACCAAATAAGAAAAATCAAAATAAAAAATTTCGTTTTTCACCATTTAGCAAGAAAACACATACACCGCCTTTAATTGAAACCGTAACAATGACAACGTCTTCACCATCTTCATCAGCACCATCACCCAAGCCACCACATCGTTGTCGTCCACAATTTTGTACACCTTTTTGTAGTTGTTCTTCCTCTTCATTGCGCAATGAAGATCAACTAAATAGACAAGATTTTGTAACCATGTATGATGATTGTACAGAATCTTCTGCACATTATTTATATAATAAAAAGAGCACTTACACTACAACAACAACAACAACAGTTATTACTCCTTGCACCAACACAAAATGTACTAATAATATAAAACACAACAACACTAGAGATAATAATTTCTTAAAGCCACCACCACCTGATTTACACCTTTTCAATCACGATCAATACAATTTTGAAACTGCAACTGCAAGAAACAGCACCACAGCTCACATTTGGAACAATGTTCATCATAAGCAACAAGTGCACGTATGCATGTGATTTTGTTCTTAAACTATATTTTATTTTCAAATTCTATTAAAACTCTCTTTCTCTCTATGTGTCTGTGCGTGATTGTGCTATATTTTTTTTTAAATTTTAAATGATATTTTTATTTGTTTGTTTTCTATTTTGCATTGTGATTTTTTTTTTAATTTTTAAACTTTATATGCATTTCATAAGTAGTTTTTGTGGTTGCATTGAATCTCTTGCCAAACGAAGAACGTGATGAAATTTTAAAACATCATTATCGTCATTATCATTATCTTCGGTTGGCATCAAAATTTTACTGACTTTAAAAAGAGATCTATTAACTTTAGCTTTTTTCATTATGTTTTAGTTTATATTTAACTGAAAATCAATTAATTTTGAGGATGATTTTTTTATAAATAATTTAGTAAAAAAAAATTGCTTATGAAACCTTTGCTAAAAAACTCATTTTAAATATGTAATTTCCTTTATTTTTACAAACTATTGATTTGAGTATAAATGTAATTATTTTTCAAAGATTTAATAAGTTTAATTATGTTGTAATTAAGAACATTTAAAATTTGTTTAATTTATTAAATTAAATTTAGTTAAAATTATTTAAAATTTAATTTTTGTTATCCTTGAACTTTTCATTGTAAATAAGGCCACGAAAAAACTTAGTCCTTCTTAATGTTAATATAACTAGTAAATCATTAGTGCAATCGATTATCGTGACTTTTAGCTAATTAAGTATATTTAAAAACAGTGTATTTACAGAAAGAATTTTGTATAGTGCTATTTTCAACCGCAGAGTATGCTCCTCGCGACTAATTTCGAAAATTTTGATCATCAGCTCCGATGCGAATATATTTGAAATTTGGTAGCTTTGTCTCCTTGCAAAATTATAGGAGACAATAATGATTATGTTTGTGTCATACCACTTAATAGTGCCTTTTGTGCTGACAACTGAATTTGACCAAAACAACAAAGATCTACAGTATTATTCAAGACACTTCTCGTTGTACATTTTCGAGTTATTGATTCCGTTACTAACATACCTCGAAAAAAAAAAAAAAAAACATTTTTTTCTCAGCTTTCAATTGATTCTACAATTGACCACAGATAATTTCTTTAAAAATTTGTTTTTTTACCCTTCACCACTATATATTATGCATTTGTGCTGATGTTTGTAAATGCCAAAAATATTGGTGATATAGCCACCTTAAAGTATACCAATCGGCTCAGAATCACATTCAGTAAACCTTGTGAGCACGCTAAAGGTCGCAATTTTCAAGATAATTTGGCACATCTCTTCTTATGACCCATTGCAAAACCTATTAAAAGTGGTTTAAATCCCCCGAATAAGGCTTTTGAGCTCGTAAATTTATTAAATGTTCTTCTCTACGGCAAGATAATAGGTTTCACAGAATGCTCACTGCCAAGAGTAAGCTTTTTTTGGGTCCTATGGTTCGCTTTGTATTGTATGTAAAGAATGATAGTAAGAGAGAGAAAGCTGGAGGATATAGTATATACGAAGGTAATAAAGAAGGCAAAATTAAACAAAGATGAAATGAACATTCTCATTGTTAGAATGCTAAGAGTCATGTGAACTATTCGATTCCAATTCGACAAATTTAGGAATGCTAGCATACGTTCTAGTTGAACGTCTGACAGATACGATAGATCAGAAAAATGTGACGACCCCAACGTTTGGATCGTTTCTAGGACCGGGCAGTTACACAGAAGTTGAGTTTTTCCACCTGAGAAGTTTCCTTCTCCTTCTCGTTCTGACAGCTTCTACAGAAGTCGTTATATGGCAGCGGTCTTGAGCTAAACTATAACATGTAACAGATATGTGTCTCTTAATGGCCGAGAGTGGGACCCCACCGAATTGATCTATATCTATGGGTATGTCAGCAATGTTGTTGTCGTTTGTGTCTCCATGTCCTTTGACCCAAACAAGGGTAATTGTTTAATGTCTCGCCATTAAAAGACGCTCGGCATTCTTGGACAAGTATTGATGTAGAATATACACCGAAAAAGGATTTAATGGCGGCTTAACTATCAGTATAGATTCTGATATCTCTGTTAGATATCTGATAGTACCTAAGCAAACTTGATGCCCTTTTTATCGCCAAAATTTCAGCTTGTAAAATTGAGCCTAAAGGAGATTTTGGTTCCAAATTCCTCAATGAAGATGCCTCCGCCAACACTTTTACTTGTTTTTGATCTATCAGTTAAAACATGAAGACCAAAAACATATAAAGGTGGGGTTTCAGATTAATCAGTGATTATACTATACCACAAATCTCTCGTAATGAACGGTTCCGTATTACAATAGTCAGTGCAAAAGTGTAGGTCTGGGAGGTGATCTACAATCTTTCTTCTGGAACCAAAGTTCCATCTGTTTGAAGTACTCAATCTGACTGCAGTGTTCATTGACAGTTGTCTAGCAAGAAGATCTACAGGTAGCCAGTTTAGCATAGCGAAGAGCGCTTATTAATAACTACTATATTACTATGAAATTCTTCAGAAAATCCCTCTACCAAAATTTATAAGGATAGGCCCATATTTGCCCTTGTCCCCGTATAACCCCTCTTTCAGAAATTCACTTTTTTGTCAACAAATTGTTAAAATATTTCGGAATTAACGCAATAACAACTTAAACTTACTTGTTTCTTTTAAAATTGTTTGTTCTTTAGACTTTCAAGTCCTTTTAAAAGGACACAAAGACTTATTAGAAAAAAACGGAGTATACATAGTTAATATTAATAATCTCATAATCATGTGAGAAAATGGCTCTTACACGTTATTATACATATGTGATTTGACAATTACAAAACTTGCCACGCCCACTTTTGTTATTACTGCCATTTTCACCCCAAATGTTTCTGTGCATAATGTTAAAAAAAGTTTTTGGCATAGTTTTCTAGATAACTTTCAATACTCCCAAAAACTGGACAGCAAAAAAAGTAAAAAGCTCAAATTACACAGACAGCTTTTATTAAATATAAGCCGATGTCTTAAATAGTATCTTATCAACTTATTTAATATATTTATGAAAAAAGTGGAAATAACTGATTTTTGCTTTTTATAACTATTTTATTAAAAATTAAAATAATAAACTGTAAAATTAAATTAATTAAATGTAACAAGTGCTGCTTTAACATTTTCGCTAATTATTAATATATATTTATTTAATTTAAATAAAATATATGTATTTTAAATTTAACATTAAATGCATGTAAATTTTATTAAAAAATTAAAGTCTACAACAAAATAACCAACCATTTTATACTCGTAAAGTACCAGCTATATATGCCGCCTTTAACTCATATCTCTTAGAAATACTTATATACATAACTATAAAACATTACCGCTAAATACTACATATCATATCAATATTTACTTCTAGACTAAATTACTTTTATTGTAATAATTATAAATATTTTTCAATTTTTTCCCCTTCAATTTTTTCTCTAAAGACTGTAGAGCCAGTTGATTTTTCGGCAAATCCTGAATATGAACCGGAATTTCGTTGGTACGATAGAACACTGTTGGATGCTGTGCGTTCCGATGAAGAACATGCCCATAACTTCTTTCGTTTGTTAGCCCTGTGTCATACCGTTATGCCTGAATATGTGGAAGATCGTTTAGAGTATCAGGCTCAGAGTCCCGATGAATCGGCATTAGTGTCGGCAGCTAGAAATTTTGGTTTTGTATTTCGTTCTAGAACACCAAACAGTATTACAATAGAGGTTATGGGTCGAAAGGAGGTATGTGAAGAAATTTTATAAAGTAGTTTTGAAAGTGTTAATAAGATGATTTTTGAACGTTTTTAAGGAATATGAGCTGTTACATATTTTGGATTTTAATAATGTACGCAAACGTATGTCGGTTATATTAAGACGCGGTGATAAAATATTCCTATATTGTAAGGGAGCTGATAGTGTTATTTATGATAGGTTAAGTTCTAGTCAACATGATATTAAAGCGCGTACACAAGATCATTTGAATGTAAGTATATAATTTAGATTATAAAAATTAGATTTCTCTCAAAAAAAACTCAAAATTTCTGTAGATATTTTCTCTTTAAAAGAAACAAAATTTTTGTAGAATCTTTCTCTTCAAAAGAGACAACATTTCTATAGAAACTTTATCTTTAAAAGAAACAAAATCTCTATAGAAACTTCCCTCTTAAAGGAGACAAAATTTCTGTAGAATGTTCTCTTTAAAAGATTCATATTTTTTACAGAAATTGTGTCCCTTTTATATGAAAGTTTCTCTTTAAAATATATAAAATGTTTATAGAAATATTCTCTTTTAAAGAGACGAAGTTTCTATAAAAATATTATATTTTTAAGAAACAAAAATTCTATAGAAACTTTCTGGTTTCTAAAAGAGATAGAATTTCTAAAGAATTTCTTTCCTTAAAAGAGACAACATTTCTAGAGAAACAGGCTCTTTAAAAAAGACAAAAGTTATTTACAAATTTTCTCTTTTAAAGAGACAATACTTTTATAGGAATGTTCTCTTCAAAAGAGACACAATTTTTCCTTAAAAGATACACAATTTCTAGAATTTTTCTCTTTAAGATAGAAAAAAAAAATCTTTAGAAATTTACTCTTTAAAAGAGACAAAAGTTCTACAGAAATTTACAAAATTTCTATAAACAAAAAATTAAAACCTTGACAAAGAGAGACGACTCCTATATAAATTGTCTTTCACAAAGAGACAAAGTTTCTATAAAAAATTTCTGCTACAAAGAGACAAAATGTCTATAAAACAAATACTTCTCTAATTATTACAGAAATTCGCTGGCGAAGGTCTACGTACGCTTGTCTTAGCTGAACGACATTTAAGCCCAGAATTCTATGAAGATTGGAGTAAACGTCATTGGGAAGCCTCAGTATCACTAGATCATCGAGAGGAAAAACTAAATGCAATAATGGAAGAAGTTGAAAGTGAGTTGGTGCTAGTTGGAGTAACAGCCATAGAAGATAAATTACAAGATGGTGTACCGCAAACTATAGCAAATTTACAAATGGCTGGTATTAAAGTATGGGTCTTAACAGGAGATAAGCAAGGTAATAATCTAGCAATATCAAAGAAATGTATTTCTTTAAAATGGAATTTATATTTTACAGAAACTGCTATAAATATAGGATACTCATGTCAATTATTAACCGATGACCTGGCCGATGTTTTCATAGTGGATGGTAGTACAATCGAAGAGGTTGATAAACAACTGAGACAATTTAAAGAATCAATTAGAATAGTTAATAGATTTAGGCCAACACGTAAGTTTATAAACTTGCAAACAAAATACAATATATTCTTATATATTTATTTCTTTTTACAGCTCTTGAACCTGCTGTGAATTTGAATGGCTCCCATTTGAATGATCGTAGCCCCTCATCATTGAAAATTACTCAAGTGTCACCACCACCACCGCCTGCTATATCAGTTGTTACCTTTAGGTGGGATGATGATGTCAATAATATGCGTAAAAAGGGCGAACCGGACAGGTAGAGGGAATATCATATCATCATCTACTTTATCTCTTCTTACCCTTTCAAAACAAAAGTTATACAAAACGTTTTTACACCGTTTTACTTTTTTTTAGAAAAATCTTTCTTTTTTACGAAAGATTTTTTTCTGCTCTCTCGTTTTTAATTTATTTTGTTTTCTGTTAAGTTTTAATTTTTTATAATTTCAAATTTTATTTGTTCTTTTTTTTGGTATTCATATTTTTTGATGTAGTTAAGGGTTATTAATACAGAAATACACAGTTATAGTTGGTTTACATAGTTTCTCACTTTACTAGCTAGTATTTCGTTTTTTTCTACAAGTTTTATGTTTTTCGGTATCTAACCAAGAAAAATTTTATGTTGGATTATATTTTGTAATTTACACAAATGGGAAATTATTATTTTTTTAATATTTGTTAACTAAATTTTAAGTAATTAATAATTCTTATAATTATTTGTACTTTGGAAGCTTTAAATTTGATTGGTTTTGTAGTTTTTATATAAGAAAAGCGCTAGAAACATTAGTTAGAATTCAGTTATTCAGGCTTTTTAGTAAAAGTTTATGAAAAGATTCAATGGCTTTTCGATATATTAAAGAACAAATATTATTGCTTTAGTCCATTTTAATTCAAAACGTTTATACATATAAAACACGTACCTTAATAAATTATTTGAGACATTTCTAATGTGTCCTGCCCATCAGGAGATTTTTCTCAAATAAACTAACATAGAGACAAAATTCTATAGTAATATTGTCTTCCAGAGAGAACATTTCTCTAACAAAGAGACTAAATTTATATAAAAACTTTATATTACTAAGAGACAAAATTTCTATAGAAACTTTCTCTTTCAAAAAGACAAAATTGCTATAGAAAATTTCTATAGAAGTTTTCCTATACATAGAGACAAAAATCTATAAAAACTCTCTTGCAAAGAGACAAAATTTCTGCAGAAACGTTCTCTTACAAGAAGGCAAACTTTCCCTTACAAAGAGATCAATTTCTATAGAAGGTTTCTCTTACAAAGAGGCAGTCTCTTACAAAGAGACGTTTCTATAGAAACTTTCTCTATCCCTCTATCGCCAATCAACATTTCATGTGAAATATGTTCCCTTTTCACTTTTTTCGTTCACCAACTTTTTTGTCATGAAAAAATTCCCCTGTTGTGAAATTTATTGATGAAATTTTGTAAACATTAAACAGCTGTTGCATGCAAAATCAACTATTGTGAATAAATTGTTCACAACAAGTTTACGATAGCAATTTTCCCTTCAAGGGAACAAAAATTTCACTTCTATTGGCGATCAATTAAATCAATTAAAATATTTTTCAAAAATAATCGTAATGATTATTTAATTCTCTGGTATAAAATTTCTGATTATTAATTGATTACGATTAAAATTAATCTAAAAATAATCAGGATTAATTAAAATTAATGAAAATAATCAAAAATAATCAGAATTAATCAAATAATTAATTTGATTACTTTCAAGGATTAATTTTGATTATTTTTGATTAATTTCTATATATTTGGTACAGTTCTCTATCTTTTTACATTACGTGTAATGGAAAACTGTTTTTCAAGTTACACACTATTCGATTATATGACTGTTTTATTGAAAACAATATATTTATCAAGTTTATTTCGATTGAAAATCTTGATCTCAGTACAAGATATTAGAAAAAAAATACTGCAATCTTTTCGAAATGGGTCTTAAAAAATCCGTAGCGGATTGCCGGAAAAATAATTAAATTTTTCTTAGAGTTTTTTTTGGGAGGAAATTATACTAAATATATGAAAAATAATCAAAATTAATCCTTGAAAATAATCAACTAATTTTTTGATTAATTTTGATTTTTTTTGATTATTTTCATTAATTCCAATTAATCCCAGATTTTTTTTAGATTATTTTTAATCGTACTCAATAATTAATTAAAAAAATTGAAAACAATCGTTAATTAATCATTAATTTTACCTATTTAATAAAAATAATCTAATTAATAATGATTACGATTATTAATCATTATTTTACAGCTAGGCTTTGAAATCTACTTTTTTGTTACATTTTACTTTTCTGTTTGTTATTTTATCTTTTTTCCATAATTGTTTAGTTTATTTTAAATATTTTGTTAAACTTTATTTTAAGAAAAAAAAAAAAAAGAAAACGAAACACCAAAACATTTTACCAAAGAAAAACTCTCCAAACATTTTTTTAGCTATAATTTCTATTCAGTTGATACAAATGGATGATTTTCCCCCTCTATTGGTACCTTGTTTCGCCCGTAATGTAAATTTATAAATAAATTAAATATAAGTTCGTGTTTATTGTTTGTCATTGTTTAAAAAAAAAATAAACATGTAAATAATTACTTTCAATTCATTAACTAAAACCAACATAAAATCATTGTGAGCGCTTGTTATAATTTAAATATAAAAACAATACGTATTATTAATTATAAAATAGTAAATAATATTTATTTAATAATTAATTAAATTAAACTAATTTAACACTTTTTTCCAAAAAACCAATTGCCCAGCTTTTGTAATACATTTTTACTAATCTTTTTCTTACTTTGTGCAATTTCAATGGCTTTCACTTAAAATTTTGTTATTGTGTTTGTGTGTTTTTGTTATTAGTTAGAAAAAAAAAATACTTTTAAATATTTATTTAATTTTAAATTTTATTTCATTGTTAAAGTGCTGAAACTAATGAACTGTATGATTCATTAGAGAAGGGCGGCAGTGCGGCTCGTAATGTTTTGCGTGATGACGAAATTGTTGAAGAAAATACAGGTTTTGCTATAGTTATTAATGGCCATTCATTGGTCCATTGTTTATCACCCGAACTGGAAACAAAGTAAGTTTTATTTTCATTAATTTAGGCGAATTGTTTTTAATTTTGTTAAATTATAGATTCCTGGATATTGCTTCACAATGTAAGGCTGTTATATGCTGTCGTGTTACACCTTTACAAAAGGCCTTAGTTGTGGAATTAATCAAACGTGCCAAGAATGCAGTTACTTTAGCAATAGGTGATGGTGCCAACGATGTCTCTATGATCAAAGGTAAAGTGGAAATATGTATAAAAAATCGCAATTTCTCTCCTTCAAATTGGACAAATTTATCTTCAAAAGAGACACAATTTCTATAGTTATTTTCCCTTCAAGAGAGACGCAACTTCTATAGAAAGTTTCTCTTCAATAGAGACACAATTTCTATAGAAGTTTTCTCTTTTAAAGAGAAACCATTACTATATAAATTTTCTCTTTAAAAACATAAATACAATTCATACAATTTCTAAAGGAATTGTTTCTTTCCTAAAGAAGAAGTTTTCTCTTTTAAAGAGTCACAATTTCTATAGAAATTTTCTCCTTAAAAGACACACAATTGCTTTAGAAATTTAATCTTCAAAAGACACACAATTTCTATAGAATTTTTTCTTCAAAAAAGACACAATTTCTATAGAAATATTTTCTCTAAAAAGAATGCAATTTCTAAACATGTTTGGTCTTCAAAAGAGACACAATTTCTATAGAAATTTTCTCTTCCATAGAAACACCATTTTTAATGAAATTTTCTCTATTAAAGACACAACGTCTTCAATAAACTTTATATATAACAATCCTTTGCTTATTCTATCTATTCTATAAAAAGGTGCAGTTTTCTATAAAAGCGAATAATTTTTATTTATTTTCTCTTCATTACAGCCGCCCATATTGGTGTTGGTATATCTGGTCAAGAGGGTTTACAAGCTGTATTGGCAAGCGATTATTCGATTGCACAATTTCGCTATTTAGAAAGACTTTTATTGGTGCACGGGCGTTGGTCCTACTATCGCATGTGCAAATTCCTGCGTTATTTTTTCTATAAAAATTTTGCATTTACCTTGTGTCATTGTTGGTATTCATTTTTTTGTGGTTTTAGCGCACAGGTTAGTAGTTTCACTCTAATTAAATTTAAAGACTACAATTTTGTATAAAAAATAACATAAACTTCCATTTTACAGACTGTTTTTGATCCCATGTTTATATCGGTTTATAATCTTTTCTACACATCATTGCCTGTCTTAGCGCTGGGCGTATTCGAACAAGATGTTTCAGATAGACATAGTGTGGATTTTCCCAAACTATATACGCCAGGCTTAAAAAGTCAATTGTTTAATACCAAAGAATTTGTGTATAGTGTATTACATGGTGCCTTTAGTTCGTTAATATTATTTTTAATTCCTTATGGTGAGAGTAGATTTACTGAAATTTAAAGTTTTTTCTTCTGTAAAATAAAAGTTTATTTGTTTACAGGTACTTATCACAAAGGCGTCTCGCCAAATGGTTTAATTTTAAGTGATCACATGACTCTGGGAGCGGTTGTTGCAACTATTTTAATTATTGATAATACTGCACAGGTATGAAATGTTTAAATAAACATGTCATTTGGGGATTTTTAATATTTAATACTTTTTCGTTAACAGATTGCCTTATATACATCATATTGGACAATTTTTAATCACATAACAATTTGGGGTAGTCTGATATGGTATTTTGTTTTAGACTACTTTTATAATTACGTTATTGGCGGACCCTATGTGGGCTCCTTAACAATGGCCATGAAAGATCTCACATTTTGGACTACCATGTTCATAACTGTGGTGCTAATTATGATACCAGTATTAGCTTATAAATTCTATTTAATAGATTGTCAACCAAGTCTGGCAGATAAGGTAAGAGATTTAGGAATCTTTATATGACAGAATAATTAATGATTACATTTTGTTATTTGAACAGATACGTATGAAGAGACGTCAAGCAAGTTTGAAACTAAGACAGACTAGCAGTGTTATGAGGGCACCATCCTCTAGAAGATCAAGAAGATCTTTAAGATCTGGTTATGCGTTTGCCCATCAAGTAAGTTTTATTATAATAATATATTTTTAATAAGTTTTAAACCTTTAATTCCCACTTTTTAGGAAGGCTTTGGTCGTCTTATTACTTCTGGTAAAATTATGCGTAAATTGCCGCAAGAATTTGCTTTTCCTCTGGGTTTGGGTAGTAAAAAGGTACAAAGTTCCGGCGCTACACAAGATGCCAAGACCAATAACAACAATAGCACGCGTGATAATAATAAAAACTCCTCAATGGATGATAATTCTTTAAATAATGATGCCTTAACTAATAATACTGAAACAAATATTGAGGGACTAAGTCCGCGTGCTCCTTGCCAAGATTTAGATACGATAAATCTCTAAACAAAAAACAATACTTACATATAAACAAAAGTATTCAACTAAAATGCTACTACAAACTAAAATAAAAGTGTAAACAATTTTTTTAATTAAAAAATGTAAAACAAAAGTAACTTATAACATAAAATAGTTTTAAAGTAACATTAATTATAGGCTTGTAGTATATTCATTTCATATTAAAACTTAATGAAACCAAAAACACTGTTAAATATCAACTTTTTTGATATAAAATTGAAAAAATAAATTAAATTAATTATAATTAAGGAAACTACAAAACAAATTGATCGGAAAATCAAAAACAAATTAGCTTTAAAACCAACAACATAATAATGTTAATTTCATAATAATTTTTTTTTCTAGTATATTCGAGAATCATGATAAATAAGTAATTAAATAATTTATTTATATTTAGAAATAAATATGCATATAGGAAACATATGCGTATTGTTACAACAAACATTACCAAATATTTATTATTATTATTAGTAGTAATAGTTATTGTTAGAATTTTTAAGAAAATCATTAAAAAAAACTCTTGGCTAATTTAAAACTAAACCAGTAATAATTTTTTAAAATTATCTCATCTAAGTCAATATTTATTTTAGTACCTTTATTTTTTTTATGCTAAAAAATGGCTCATTATTATGTTTTTTATAAATTTGTAGTAGTTTTAACGCACTAACTACAGGTTAATTGTAACATTTTAATTATTATTATTATTATGTATTATTAAATTCTTTTTGTATTGTTTATTAGTTGTGTTTATTATTTCTATATATTTTCTTGTAGAATTACATTTCTCAAATGTCCTTTAAGCTTAGAGTTTAACTTTATATAATTTTACATATATTTTGGTGTTTATTTATTATTATACGTGAAAATATGTGATTTAAGTTTTAAGTTGAATTAAACAAATCGAAATGAATAATGAAATATAATAAAAGAAATATTGTATATACAAATATAAAACAGAAGATTTCAATTTATTTGCTGTAAATGTTTAAAAAACAAATGAAGTCTATCTGTTAATTAGGAATTAACTTTTTTTCTTCTCTTCAACCTTTATATCGAGACACTAAATAAGCTGAGTTAGCACTTTTTGAATATAGTGTCTAGATATTTTAAGGGAACTGAATAACAATTGCGAAGAATTTTTTTTAATTTTGAATTCAAATTTTGGAAAAATTTTTATTATTAGAAGTTCAAGGATATATACAAACAAACTCGAATTTTGTTGGACAAGGTAACGAACTATTGCATTTATTTTTAACGATCTGGCTACTTCATACATATAATACAACTCTGCAAACATATTATCTGTTTATCATTCACTTTGATTGACTTTGAAGAAGAGGAAGCATTATTTACAGTTATAAAATAACACATTGTGTAAATTATCGAAAAGTTTGTGTGGAATTTAATTTCTTAAAAAGAAAAATCATGAAAACGAAACATTCACGGACAATAATATATTTATAAATAAGAACAATAACAATTTATAAGTGGCTACAGGATCATTAAAGTTTCTCATAAGTCTGTACAAAAACTTTTGATGAATCAAATTTCTGTAACTCGGGTTTTTATATAAAAAATTAAATTAGATGCAGAGAAAACAAGAAGAATCTGCAATCATTTAATCTTAGAAAATAAAATTAAGTTTCAAATAAAATCTAAGATTATTATAGTGTTGTGTTCCCGACTTTAAATCCTTAACAATGCTTCCAATTGACTAATACCTAATTAAATTTAATTTAATTAAATTTTCCATGAAAACCCTAAAATCGGCTAATCCTTAAATATGGGTCCAATCGAGAGAACAAAAATAGCGATCTCTTTAGATACTAGAGGACGTGTTCAGTTAGGAACAAAAAAATCTCTTGTTTACAAAAAACCTGACTGTATATCCTTAAAATATAAGTTTATCTAAGAAAATAGTGAAAATCTTTGAGAATTAAGAGAATAACTATACTTAACATCAGTGAAAATTTGTGATCACTTTAAAAACGTAAAATCTAGGTACATGTTCTAACATAAGTCCAATTAAGCGCAAATCTGTAACTATTTTAATTTTTCCATTAAAAAAATCGATAATTTTTTTGATTAAAAAAAGTCTTAAACAGTAAGATCTAATCTGAAATCAATTAATTTTTCCATCAAAGTCGAATTTGTTATAAAAAGATGTCCTAAAATCGGCAATAAGTATCTAAGAGCCACAATCTCATTCTCCGGTTATCGTTTAACCGGTAGATATTCGATAATGATTCAACCATGTTATAGTTATATTATGGTTTCGATAAGAAATAAGACATTGAAAAAATGGGGTTAAATATAAAGTTTTTTTTATCAAAAGTACTTTTCGGCTGTAGATCCTTAAGTGATCACTTATTTTCCATCAAAATTAGTTCTTTAAATGAAATAATACATTATTTTTTTCATTTTCTTGTAGAAAATTGGATGCTTTTGACTGGAAACATGAGCTACAGAACTCTACAGTTGGTGTTTAATTATAGTGCCTCTTTTCAATATTTTATACCTATTTATGATTTGTGTTTTATTTTATGATTAATATATATTTGTCTAAATAAAGAACTAATGAAAGGAAGGAAATGTTAAATGCATTTTATTTTTGTGGATAAATTTTTCAAATCTGGCAACACTGGTAATTTCATGAAAATAGCGCCATCTATTGTTTTGATTAGCTTCGTTTTGTTTTTCAAAAAATCGAGTTTCTCAGTCTGGCAACATTTGATTAAATTTTGCATGCCACTATGAGAATCGATATGGCAACCCTAAAAATATAGTGCTGCCATATTGTTTTCATTAGTGGCACGCGAATTTTGCTAAAATGTTGCCAGACTGAAAAACTCAATTTTTTGAAAAACAAATCGTCGCTAGTCGAAACAATAGATGGCGCTGTCAGAACCTTATTGCAGAGTTGCCAGATCGTTATAATTTTGCTTATGGTTAGCGGGTACATGAATAAAAGACGTTTTTTTATAAACGAAGTAAAGATTTATTTGCATTTGTTTTAATAAGGAATAGTTTAGTAACAATGTTTATATAGTTAAAGTAAAAGTTAAGGAATATAAAACAAATACATAGATAGAAAATATAAACTACAGTTTCAGTAATTAATAACTTGTTTGTGATAGTAATGTTTTCTTTATATATTGATGTTGTATTAAAATATATTATTAATTATTGAAAATTATAATTTTCTCAGGCATTACATTGTATAAATAAAATAATTAATTTGTTTATTGAAAATTTACTAAAGAAAAATAATGAAATGTGTTTAGGTATTGTTTCTCTTTTAACTTAAGCGTTTTGTAGGAATAGAAGTGATGAATTAAGGACCCAACAGTTCTGATAACAAAGGCTGTCCAACAGAAAAATTTTTATGTAGACAGTCAACTATAGTCCTAAAGCATAGATCTGCCAGCAAAAAGTCAATGTGTTCTGCAGCTATTCAAAAAATAAAAACATTAGCCAGTTTTGCACTACTAAGGTCGTTTTTACAGATCTGTAATACACGCCTTTTGCATTTCTGTTGATATTCTGACTAAAAGTTTTGACAAGTTTTTTTTTACATTCAGAAAATTTTTAACAGCTAAGTCCTAGAGGATAGTTTAATGATAGTTTTGAAGAAAAGGACAATGTAAAATTTATCTAAAACAATCAAAGTATTGAGTACAGTTGCCTGAAATGCCTTAAAATTTCGATTTTATGTTTTAGACTAAAATTTTTAGTATTATATACTTAAGCGATTTTTTGTAAAATGAATGTTTATGAAAGAATTATTGGTCAAACTTTAATTTGGCTTAAGCAAAAATGTAAGAGCCAAAAATAATATAATTTTTATAAATAGCTTTTCTACCAAATGTATTGATTTTTTTTTAGTTTTGACCAATCTACTGTATATAAAAAACTACAACTAAATACTTGTCAACTAATAACTTACATTAAAATATCAGTTTTTTTGGATTGCCTACACCTTCCATAGCTTCCAAAAGTTTACGCTTCAAATTCGGTTTCTCATCGACATTTTGCTGTTTCGATGAAGGCAATGGCAGTTTATGACCCAGTGAGGGAGCTGGTTTATTTGAGAAATATTTCATATTTAAGGCCTCGGTACAGGTACAACGTTTAGCAGGATTCAAAGCCAATAATCTCTCGGCCAAATCTATTAAATCATCAGGAGCGGCAGTAAAATAACTAGCGAGTGGTGCGCCAGGAAAATGCACAAACTGCATATAATCGGGAAGTTTAGATAAATTTGGCCAGGTATCATCGGAGGGGGTGCCCAAAGCTTGAAATATTTTGGTGAGTTGATTTAAATCTGAATCACCGGCTAGGAAAGGAACGCGCAGCAATAGTTCAGCCAATATACAACCAACAGCCCATATATCAATACCAGTGCCGTACTGACGGGCTCCAAATAATAACTCGGGAGCACGATACCAGCGTGTTACCACCTGATGTGTATAAATACGTGAGGGAGAGCCGAAAAATTTCGCCAAACCAAAATCACCAATTTTCAAAATGCCATCACTATTCACCAGCAAATTGTTGGGTTTCAAATCACGATGTAAAATCCAATTCATGTGTAGATATTCCAAACCCCTTAGGGTCATTATCATGTAAGCCTTAATATCTGCCTGGGTTAAAATAATTTTGGGGTCTTTAATGATAATTTCCAAATCTGTATCCATGAAATCAAACACTAAAGAAACATTCGATTTGTGGCCAAACACATCTACCAGGCCAATGATATTCTCATGCTGAAGCTCATGCAGCAGTTTAATTTCTCTTAAAGCAGTACGATTTATGCCATCTTGGGCCTCTTCTCTACTGCCAATTTTGATTTTCTTCACCGCCACTATTTGGTCACTTAAAACATCACGAGCTTTGTAAACGGTAGCAAACTAAAGTTGTTGTTTTTGGTTATTGCTTTTGATAAGAGTTAGTTAGCGATTAAGATGATTTAACTTACCTGACCTTCACCCAGGAAGGCAATTTTTTCATAGCGTGTTAATTTATTATCCATTTTTTGGAATATTTTATTTATTAAATCTCTTTTAGCACTAAATTAAAAACTTGTAACAAAATTTGCGGCTTTTTTGCGTGTGTTTTGCAAAATGTGAACATCTGTTTTTTAGCATTGTTTATTTTTGGAGATGCCAGATTGTAGTTGCTATGAAAAGTAATGCACGAACAGGGCTGTCGGATGATTATTTTATACTTTCAAGATAAAATCGATAGAAGAGAATTAGTAACAAATTATTTGGGGATTTTTATTAGAAAATAAGATCTCGGAAAATAAATCAAAATCAACAGCATACCGGGTGACAATATTCAAAACACTCTATCATAGATTTGAATGAAAATGTGTTTTTAATAGCAAAATATTTGACAAGCTAGCCCACATTTGTGATTGTTAAAATAATATCTAGATCATATGAATTTATAAAACTATAAATTTGTTTGATAACATTTTCCCACTTTAAACATTGAATATTTTAAAAATTAGTTTAAATGTTTCATGTTATGTGTTTCAAATATTCTTAATATAGTTTCAAAATACAAGACTTTTAAGATATATTGAACCTATTTTGATATTGTTAAAATAATCAGGCAAGTTTCTTTTTCAAGATTTTTACACAAAAGGCAAAATTCATTTCAAATTGCTTCTGTCGCGTAGACAGCAGGCAATTTTACCTTTTATTAATTTTATTCACAATTTTTCTTTTTTAATTGGAACAATGTATATAGAAGATAGACATACCCATAAGGTACTCTTTTAACTTTCTATAATATTGAAGCTAGAAACTAGAAATTAAATATTCAGAATCCTGAGTGAATGAAAATCAGTCAGAAAGTATTTTAGGTACTTTTTCGTTCCACAACTTTTTGATTTTACTGCAATATTGAACGTAGAATCATATAATCAGACATCAGGAACCTGACCAATATTTTTTGAATCTTTTATAATATTGAACCCAGAAACGCTAAATTAAACACGCAGCATACTGAGTGAACGAAAAATCTACTATTTTGATTTCCCGAATTATTAAATATAGAAATATAAAATCATTCATATATGATCCTGATGGAATGAAAATTTATAGGAGTGAATTTTTTGGTACTTTTTGTTTTCAAGTGTCACTTTTTGATTATTATACTTATTAATATACTTATTAAATGAAATTTTATAAAAGTGTAGTTTCTGGTAAGTACTTTTTCGATATTTAATTTTCTGAATTAGGATTACGGTGGAATAAAAATAAGGCTATACTTTGTGCTTCTTCTTTGTTCTTTTCTATCTATCTATCTATCTATCTATCTATCTATCTATCTATCTATCTATCTATCTATCTATCTATCTATCTATCTATCTATCTATATATCTATCTATCTATCTATCTATCTATCTATCTATCTATCTATCTATCTATCTATCTATCTATCTATCTATCTATCTATCTATCTATCTATCTATCTATCTATCTATCTATCTATCTATCTATCTATCTATCTATCTATCTATCTATCTATCTATCTATCTATCTATCTATCTATCTATCTATCTATCTATCTATCTATCTATCTATCTATCTATCTATCTATCTATCTATCTATCTATCTATCTATCTATCTATCTATCTATCTATCTATCTATCTATCTATCTATCTATCTATCTATCTATCTATCTATCTATCTATCTATCTAACTATCTATCTATCTATCTATCTATCTATCTATCTATCTATCTATCTATCTATCTATCTATCTATCTATCTATCTATCTATCTATCTATCTATCTATCTATCTATCTATCTATCTATCTATATATCTATATATCTATATATCTATATATCTATATATCTATCTATCTATCTATCTATCTATCTATCTATCTATCTATCTATCTATCTATCTATCTATCTATCTATCTATCTATCTATCTATCTATCTATCTATCTATCTATCTATCTATCTATCTATCTATCTATCTATCTATCTATCTTTCTTAATTAGAGGGGTATATAAATTGATTTTTACGTGAAGAGTCCAAATGTCCAATCAAGTATAAAATAAAACAAGTTTTATATATTTTTTAATATTTTTTCTTCAGTTTATTTTTAAGTATGATTTTTATTTTAATATTCATTTTTTTTCATTTTCTTCTTCAGTTTTTAACACTTTTAATTCAGACATAAAAGGAAAAATAATAAACATTATCTAAAGAAAACTGTATGTATTAGCATTTCGTATTCATTTTTTTAGAAACTTAATAATAAAAACAATTTATAGATTTCGAAATAAAATACTCGTTAAATATAATAAATAGTTATCAAATAAAATAAATTATTTAAAAAAAGTTGAATTAAAATATTTGTGTGTTTTTTTGTTTGTTAAATGGTTTTTACAAGGAATAAGGCAGCAATATATTTAATGTATTACTATCATGTTTTTGTTGTTGTTTTTAAATGTATTTGTTGTTGATGTTACAATTTCATTTATGACATTTATAATCAATTTGTTTATATTATTTTTATACTAAAACTTTCAGCTAATTAAAGTAGAATTTGATTATAATTATTTGCACATTGTCGACTTGTTTTTATGTTTTTTTACTTTAAAAATTAGCTTTAATTTTTAAGTAGTTTTTTTGTCAGTGTTTTTTTGTTTGTTTTTTAATTTGTTTATAATTTATTTACTAATATGGTTTGTTTTTTAAAAGCGTTTATTAAATTCTAATTCTTTTTACAAAGTTTTTTATTTTTTTATTCCATATTAAGCGTTTATAAATAAGTAAAAGTTTTTTTTAGTATTTTTTTATATTTATCTTAAAGGTTTGTTTGTTTTGCTTTAAATCTTATAGGTAAATACTAATAAATAAGAGTTTGTTTTTATTTATTTTTAAATCCAATTGGAAATTTTGGCTTACAAAGTTCTTTTATTTTCAAGTTACGACTTTTTTCCTATATATATTTTTATATATATAAATCTTTATGTATGTAAGTATTTATGTTGTATGTATATAATTTACATGAGAAATCTAACTACAGGCGACTTAGGCTTAAGTATAATATAATTATCATAATAATAATGTTATGCATACTCGACATTTATAATGAATGCATGCTTAAACATGCATACGAAATTGTTTTTAAAAGAATTACATGAAAAAAAAAAAATGAAACAAAGTTAAAAATTATAAAGAAAACACATGATTTTTGTTAGACTAATTACAGTGAGTGCTAAAATAAAAGTAGATTATATAAAAATATGTTTCGATAATTTGAATTTTTAATAAAATTTTAATGTAAATCAAGTACAGACCTAAAATTAAACCTGTAATGAATCTAGAATATTTAGTTTATTTATCAATTTTAAAATTTACTTTGAAAATATTTACAAAATTGTTTCAATTTTGTTACTCACTGTATATATAAAGGATTTAAATTAATTTTTAGTTATGCAGTGTATATGTAAATGTTTCAAAAGGAAAAAAAAAGAAGAAGGATTTGGGTATTACATGTGTGTTTAGGTAAATTTATGTACATCTTATAAAATACATACATATACATAGATTTGGGTGGCCCCTAAATGAAAGTGTCTGATGTTCTCGTCGAAAATTAACATTAGGTGCATTCTAGGATAACATTTCTCATATTTAATATAATATGAAAATTTCATAACGATCCTTTGGATCCTTGTATCATAAGGATCCTTGTATCCTTTGAACCAGCTCAGCTAATATTGAGCCCAAGACAAAAATTTTGAGAAATAGTATCGTAGAATGAACTAAAGTTTCATTTTCGGTGGGAACGAATATTAGTACCTTATTTTTTCTCCACACAAACAGGACCAACCTAATATACATAATTATTATATCTTTATATGTAAGTATGTATGTATGCACTAGAAATATATGTATTTATGTATGTATATTAGTTTCTTAATTTTTTACTAACAATAATATTCTATAATAAAAATGCAAATTATAACCAAAGTTGCTAAAGTTATAATTTGTTTTTATTTTTTAAGAATTTTGTTATTTTAACTAATTTTCAAGAATTTTAGCAACTTGGTTAAAAATGTACATAGTTTTCTGCCATAAAGTTGCCATAGGTAAATAATTAACGCTAAAAATCACAATATGTTTTTTTTTTCTATAAAAATTTGAATAAAACTTCCGTTATCCGGTTTAATTCGTTTATATCATTCGTTCGTTTGTTTCGAGTGTGTGTGTGTTTGTGCAATTTTTTGCACTATATTTAAACATGCGTTGCTAATGCTCCTTTCTTAGCCGCATTACCATTTGACGGTAGTATAAATTGGCCCGATGGACTTTGTGCTGTAGTTGCATTTGAGGAGTTTACCATACCAGAGGGTGTTCCCACGGTAGGCTGCTGCAGCGGTGTAGCCGCCAATGTATTACTACTGGAGGTGAGATTTGAACTGCTACCACTTACACTAGCCGGACCATTGGTACCAGTAATTATGCTATTGGCGTTGCCGAAGTTTTTTAGACTTCCCATGACTCCGTTGCCCATGAGATTGCCATGATTACGGGGTGCGTGATAAGGCGGTGGTGCTGGTGTTGCCGCCGGATTGGCAGTACTTGGTGGCGGCAGAGGTGGGAGTATGGAGGAATTGGTGCGCAGATAAGGATTACCATAAATGGCACTAAAACGACTGTCAATGCCGTTTTGTAATAGTGGTTGGCCTAGAAGAATAGAATTGTAAAAAATAAATAAATGTTTATGGTTGTCGAATAACTTTAAACAAATTCGTAATAGTTTTTTTTTTTAATTAAAATACTGGTTTTTAACTTACCTAAAAATCCATTATTCATAGACTGTTGCTGTTGCATATCGCTCCGATTCCGGGGTAAACTCATATTACCCGTTGTGCTAGCAGGATTCGAATAGTGAGGCAGAGTAGCCGAACTAATTGTAGTTGAATTACTTTTCGATACAGAACTCATAGAATTTTTATTATCATTAGGAGGACTGTAATCTAAAGCGTATTCAAAATAAGGAGCATAACCATTAACCGACTCCTTGTAGTCTTGATTTTTAATATTTTTTATATTACACGATCTATTATAGCGATCACCAAAGTCACCAGAAAATCTATGAAAAGAAAATCGATTTATTAAAATCATATAAAGAAAAATTTCATGATATATTTACTCACCTTTCATCTAATTTAACGGGACCTGCTAGGGGTACTCCCAAAGTGGCACCCTTCATTTGTACATCAGGCATGGGAGAATGCGTTAGATTTATGGCTAAACCATCAGAGGTGGACTCAGAATATTCAGCTGCTTCATAGGCTTTGGCACGCATTTCATGTTTGAGATCGCTTAATTTATCACCGCCGCGTGAAGCTTCCGGTATAACATCAGCGGGCATGGGTTTCTTCTTGCTACGTTTCATATACACAATCACGAGCATCACAACCATAAGGATAATGGCCACCGAGGACATAGAGCCCATGACCACTAAAAGGACGGGTACCGAACCAGCTGTAGAAATTTATTAAAAATTAATTTTATTTTCTAAACAAATAAGAAAAGATTTTCAACAACTTACGTTCTGGTATTAAAGTAATTAACAATGAATCACTTCCATATGAATTTACAACTGTACAATTATATTTGCCAAAATGATTGGAACGACTTTCCTTGATTATCAGTGCCGCCCTGACGCCCTCAGGCAAATGATGTTCTTCGAATATATACAAATCGGGATCGGCAGTAGACATATTTATAATTTTGCCTTCATAAGACCATAAAATCTTTTCCGCTTTGGGTATGCTAAAGGCTAAACAATCAATTTTGGCACGATTACCAACGGCACCAAATTGCACCTTGTGCGAAGTTATAATGGGAGCCCTTTTAACATAAATTGTGGCCTCGGCACCGATTTCGGGAAAACCCTCCACCACGGCTTTGCAATAATAACGTCCTGCTGTATCGGCAGTAACTTTTAAAGTTAGATTAGCGGTGGTGGCTACCACACGATCAGAATTTTCATTAATCCATTCTATTTCGGGTGTGGGATTGCCATCAACATCACAACGCATGGTAACGCTTGTGCCTAAATCTGCCTCTACGGAAGAGGGTCTTTGGCGAAAAATTGGACCATCTTTAAGGAAATAAACAAAAAGTGTTAAAATGTTATTTAGGAAATAATTTGCAAAACACTTACAACTTATATCCAAAGTTTCACTTTCTTCACTTTTACCCACAGCATTGACCACTTCACATTTAACTATGGCATCGTGATATTGTCGCGAAACATTATGTATTACCATTTTAGTGGTATAATCTCCCGTTACCAGTTCATCGTTGATAAACCAACGATAGGTTTGTACAGCAGGATTAGCATCAGCTTGACAAGAGAGTATAACCTCAGCTCCTTCAGGAATGCGACCACCTGCCAAAGCTCCTCCTACCACCGACACCGTTACCTTGGGAGCATATTTAACTTCCAAAAGGATTTTGGCTGATCTATAGGTACGATCAGCGGTATTTTGAGCCTGACATGTAAAAGTGGTATTATGATGTTCTTTCTTGGGTGTCAATTTCAATATGGATTTGGCTGTTATACGACGACTGTCTGCCAAAGGTTCTTTGACATATTCAATGCCTTTTGTTAGGACATTGCCTAAGCCATCGATCCAGGTGATCTATAAAAAGATTAGGTGGATAATGTTTAAGTTTTAAACTAAAATCATTTTCGAAGAATTCTTAAACTTGAATCTTTTACAAAATTGACAAAATTAAACATTTAGTACAAAATTTAAGTTTTATCACTTTCTAACTCACCTCTGCCGCTGGCTTTCCACCCACCGAATCACATTCCAGCTCAATTTCACGATCTTCAGTTGTTACCAAATGATCTCCCTGTAAAATTTTGGGAGCCTCAGGTGGTACTAAAACAGTCAGTTTGGCAAATCTCGACCTAATGCCAGCTTCACCATTAGGTCCAGGACCCACTTGGCACTGATAACGGGCATCATCATCCAACATGACGGGAAAAACATCTAAAGAAAAATCACCTTCTTCATCACTGCCCACCATAGAGTAACGCTCAAAACCACTTAAATTACGATGTTGACCCAAGCCGAAATCATCTTTTGTCCACTGTAGAGCACCAATCTTTTTCATAACTCTACAGGGTAGAGTAACTCGTGAACCCACTACCGCTGTTTGATCTTGTGGTTCCATGGCGAAATGTTGACCTTCAGTGGTGGTTTTCAGATTATCCTCATTATTGCTGAAGTGAATATTCGAATTCTTTTTCGTTTTAACTTTTGCCGTCACCTCAAGTGCCTGCAGACTGACCAAAAGGAAACATATTACGAGTACATTAGATAAAGGAATGTTTTTTCTTAAACTAGCAGCAGGTGAGGGCAATAGTAATAAAGTTGCTGAAGAACGTAATTTGTGTTGATTGCGTTGGCGTTGTGGGCTGGGCCTTAACAGGAGTGTTGTTGTAGTTTTCGAGGGCATATTACAAGTGTTTTGTGTTTTTTTATGGTCTCAACTTACTGTCAGGATGAAAACGCCTAAAATGATAAAGAAAACATAAAATATTAAGATTTAGTTAGGCTCCACTTTGGAAAAGTTAATATTAAAAAACCTGCAACAGCAATAATCATGTATTCTACGCCCACACTCTGTGATCACTGATCATGTTATGTTTTAATTTTATTGCTAAAACGGTGCAGTAAATTATTATGGTTTCTTTTTGGCTTGATGTGCTCTCAATTTACCAGCCCCGTTCAGTAATCTTAATGCGCGTGCGCATTGTTTTGTATCCAATTACTAAAACAAAGTTAACTGTCTGCCTGCATGCGTATAAAAAAAGATCTTTAGCTTTTTTCAGCTTTTATTGCAGAAAAAAACCTATGCAGTGTAGTGTTTCCTTGAGTGTATAATATTGCAGTAACATGACACATCAAGCTTTAACTTCACACTTTTTAAAATGAAGCATCAGACCACCGATCAAGTGGATGGGATATTTAGGTTAAAGTTGGGAATAAAAATTTATTTTTTTATGTTTTTTTATTGATTATAAATTAAGGTTAAGCAACCTTAAAAATGGGATTTGGAGAGTTAAACTTATGATTTTGTATGCAAAATTTTTTATAGATTTTTTCAAGTGGTATACCAAAAAAATTTTGTAGGACATTATTTTAAAAGGCTTTTGAAATGTCAATCTTTTAAAGAATTAATGAAGAAATGAAAAAGAGGAACTTTCTTAATGATTTAAGAATAAAAATTTACAACTTTTTGAATATTTTTTTCTCAAATCTATCTCAATTTAAAGATTTCAGAATGGTTTAAGGAAAACATTTGAAGTGAAAAATTTGTTTTCATTTAAACATTTAATAAGGGGCGTGGCGCCTCCCATATGAATCAAATACTAAAATGCGTTTATCTGGACAACTATTGGAGTTTGAATCTTAAAATCCATGTGAATATTTAGGGGAAAAATGGGCGTGGCAACTCCCATATGAATTAAATTATATGGCAAACTATAGGACTTAGAATTTTAAAATTTAGCACAAGGACCTTTAACATCAATTTGAATATTTAGGAGAAAAATGGGCGGACTTTCATAAGATGGGTCTTGGCATCTTCCATATGAATTAAAAATTAGTACATCTGAGAAACTATTAAAGTTAAAATTCTAAAATTTCCACGAACTACTATGACATCCATGTGAAGATTTGGGTAATAAATTGGCGAACTAGATTTTAGGGGCGTGGTACCTCCCATATAAATTAAATACAAAAATTTGTTTATCTGGGAAACTAATAAAGGTAGAATCCTCAAATTTTGCACGAAGAACTCTGACATCCATGTGAACGTTTGGGTAATAAATTAGAACACTTTCAATAGGGGATTACCACCTTCCATTTGAATTAAATATAAGAATTACTTTATATGCGAAACTGTTAAAGCTAGAATCTTCAGAATTTGGAAAGTGATCTTTTTCTTTATATTGCTTTTAGGGTAGCAAAGCACACTGGGTATAGCTAGTTAAATCATAAAGATTTCCTAAGAGGATATATAGGATTTTCATTTTACAAAGTTAATACTACGCTTGTGTTTTAATCCTGATTATTTTAATGAGATTATTAAGCTACATGAGATTTTGAATTCAATTGCTATTATTGTACGGATTTCATAAGATTTTACAAAAAGCTAAAATTACCTTAATATTCTAATTCTAAATAAAAATTATACAAAATCTCATACAAATGAAAACATACTCACGTTTACATTAACCCAACAAACATAATGAATTACTAACAGTTCCAATGAATACTCAAAATTTATTTCACGTTCAACTTGTTAAAATGTTGGGGTTATTTTGAAAAATGTTTTAAATTGTTAATAAGTTTTAATTTCAAATCAAAGCTTTAAATAATTTAACTTAAATCCAATTTGTTCGCTGGGCATATTGGTAGTATTATACATAAGTTTTCAACTTATATTTGAATGTGTTTATTTATTCAATTATACGAACATACAACAAAATCTACAATTCATAGGTGTATAAAACGGTGGAGTACGTATGTATGTATTTATGTATAAAATGAGTAGAAGAGTATATTTGAATATGAATGTAGATTACGCGTGTTTTTGTTGAGTATGTTAAGGTAATTGTCTGTGTGCGTGTTGACTGAATTTTTACCGTATTAATGTAAATAATGTAAAGTTTATATAAAGGCCATTAACACATTAGCGAGACAGTAGAATATAAGTTATAACCCAAAAATATAAATGATGCCAATTCTTAGTCAACAGTTGCCCCCCGCCAAAACCAAAAGACCACACCATACCGTACCACATCAAACAAACAAACATGCCACAACGGCGTCATACCACAAAATGGAATACCATCATTGTATAAACAATATGACATACATTTTAAGATACTCATCATAAACATTTATATAATTTGAAAAAAAAAACTACTACATACACTTACATATGAGTAACATTTACATATCCTTAATAAAGCAAAACCTACACACACCTTTGCATTCTTTTGTGATTTTTAACAGTTTTTTCTTAATTTTTTTTGCAAAAATGTAAATATGTCATTGAGTGAGTGTATGGGTGGGTGTGTAGGTAAATATAATTCACTTTAGATACTTTTTATGTTGTTTTTTATGATGTGTGTATACAGTTTTATATTATTTCTTTCTACTAATTAGGATCTGTGTAAATATGTTTTAGAATAGTATCAAAACATAGCATGCAGTGGGATGACCCACTTGATAACGCAGATATCAATATTTTAAATGAATAGGCGTTTTTAATATTCTCATATAGCATGTCCTGTTCGGGATCGACAATACTACTTCTTGATGATTTTAATCCGTGATTTATGAAAAGTTAATGAAGGCTATTCTGAATGACAGTTCATTCGAAATTTGTCACTTACTCCTTCCTATATAACTATGAAACATGTTAATAGAATAGATTTAGTTCATAGACTAATTAATAGAGTAGACAATAGATCAGTTCCTAATCTAGTCCATAGTCTAGTCAACTAATACTAGTCAACAGTTAAGATAATACTCTTTGTCATAGACTGTCCATTTACTAGACAAAGTTAAGTAGTTAATAGACTAGTCTATACAGGTACTTTAATTAGTAATAGGCTAATTAATGGACTAGTCAATAGTCTAATTAATGGATTAGGCTAGTCCATAGAGTACACTAGCTAATAATCTAGACAAAAGTCTAGTCTATGGACTGTCCTTTAGTCCTTTGAATAGACAATATACTAGTCCATAGACTAATCAAAGTACTAGTTTATAGTCTAGTCCATAGGCTAGTCAATAGAATAATTCGGAAAGTAGTTAATACACTAGTCCTTTAATAAGTCAAGAAATGCATAGACTAGTCAATAGTCTACACACTATGCCATATACTGTCCATTTACTAGACAAAGGACTAGTCAATAGACTAATACATAAAGTAGTTGATATACTAGTACTTTAATTAGTCAATAGGCTAATTCATGGAGTAGTCAATGGTGTAGTTTATGGATTAGTCTAGTCCAGAGAGTAGACTAGCTAATAGTCTAGGCAAAGGCCTAGCCCACGGATTGTCCACTAGTCCTTTGACTAGACAATATACTAGTCCATAGACTAATAAAAAGACTAGTTTATAGTCTAGTCAATAGAATGATCTGGAAAGTAGTTAATAGACTAGTCCTTTAATAAGTCAAGAAATGCTTAGACTAGTCAACTGTATATACAATAGACTGTTTGACTAGACAATAGATTAGCCCATTCACTAGTCCATAGACTAATCAAAGAACTAGTTTATAGACCAGCCAAAAAACTAGTTTATAGTCTAGTCCACAGACTAATCTATGAAGTAGTTAACAGACTAGTGGTTTAATTAGTCAATAGACCAATTCATGAACTGGTCAATTCATAGATTAGTCAATTCTCTAGTTTATGAATTAGTCCATAGACTATTGTCTTAACTAGTCGATAGACTAATTCATAGATTAGTCAATAGTCTAGTTTATAAAATACAACATAGACTATTGCCTTAACTAGTCAATAGACTAGTGTCTTAACTCGTTAGTAGACTAGTGTCTTAACTAGTCAATATGTTAGTGTCTTAACTAGTCAATAGACTAGTAAACATATTAGTCCTTTAACTATTCCATTATTTAGATCATTCAATAGCCCATACTAGTCCATGATCTAGTCTATAAAATAGTTTCTAAACTTGTTAATAGACTAGTCCATTATCTCGGTACTAATTAATTTCCCTTTGTAGTTTCAAAATCTAGGTTGTTTGGGGCCAAACTTTTATATGTGTAAAAACAAAATAATTCCACGACCTTTAAAATAAAGCGTACAATTTAAAAAGGGCTTTTATATATAGAATAAATATATTTATACATACATATATACTTACATACATACATATACAATTTTTATAATTTATGCGTTTCATTTATCTACAAACTCATACATGCAATTCAAAACTCATGCAAAAAAGCAGAATTTTAAAATAATGTATTCTTAAATTTTATGAATAAAGATCAAAATCTTTAGGGGGACAAATTTGTTCAAATCAATATATAAAAACTTATGATTGTCAAAGCTTATTACACTAAAATATCTCCTATGAGAGAGAGGAAGCTTATGGTGAGTTACTGCCTAAAAGAAGATTCCAACGAGGTTTATATTCTGGATTAACCATAACTTTTACACTCTTTACCTTTAACCGATGTGTATATCCTTACAATTTAGCAGCTAAGCAGCAATTAAATAATCAATTTTGTCGTTCAAAGCATAACAACTTCTACAAATTCCTTCATTATTAATTCCTTCATTATTCTCAAAATATTTAAGAATTATTTTTAATTTTTATAAAATTTTCTCTTGCATGTAAAATATTAAATGATTTTTGTTAGGGTTTTTCCAATTAAAATTTACTTTGTTTCTTTTTAAAATGAAACTGCTTCAATCATTGAAATATTTTTCCACTTAATTACGAAAATGTTTTCCCGCTAAAACAATTTCACCTCTAACATTTTAGTTTGTGTAATTTGTTTAACAAAAATAATATATATGCTTTTTTTAGGTATTTCTTCTCCATAAATGTCAAAGGACATAATTATAATGAATGTCAAGAATAATAATATTTTATTGATAATTATACATATTTAATGTTGTCGTGTGTCTTTAGATGACGATGATGAGAAGATTTTTGAAATTAAAAGGGAGAAAAGGGTAATTAATAATTAAAAATTGTTTTTAATAGTTCAAATTTTAAATAAATTATAGAAAATGAAGAAAGAGTGAGTGAAGTGAAGTAAATGAGTTTAAAAACTTCTTTTAGGATATTGCTCAAAATGTAGAATCCAAGAAGTATATATTTTCGATATACTCTAGGTATGATATTGCCAAGTTTATCTATCTCTGGGACCTAGTGAAACAAGCATAATTGGTGAAATACTAAAGAGCTTTGGAAGATATTACCTAAAAACTTGAAATTTGTAGCATTTATTTAAAGTTTTATATATTTTGCTAGATTTGAATCAGCAGATTCCTGTTATTGATAAACCAAACAATGATATTACATAAAAACAAATTTGAATCATTTATTAAGTTTTCATTTCTTATTTTTTCTATTGTGAACTAAAATAATAAATGAAATTTTTTAAATGTTTTTGTTCACTCACATAAATGAAAACAGAAAAAATGCCTCTTAGGAATTCATAGATTAAAATCCAGGATTTTTAAGGTATGCAGACACATATACAATTCTACACACACAATAAGGACCAGCACACAAAATTTCTATAGTTTCTAATATAAAAATTTTTATTAAATATGAAATTTATATCAAAGTAAATCCTTAAATAAATTTTAAAAAGTAAAAATTTTATTACAAAACTTAAAAAACTTAATTTAAAAGCAGCCGGTTTGCTGGGTATAACCAAATGTGGGAGTAATAGACGCACAGGTATTCTTTTAAATCATATAAAATATATATGATTTTAATTTCAACTTGTGTGAGAGTATAAACCTACATACATACATATAAACAAACCTACTACTGTATATAGAATTTTACACACAAACTCTGGCACGAATGTATATTTATCCAAACAAACTTGACCTCAGTATACAAAATAATATACTACAATATATACATAAGTGTGTATTTTTATTTAATACACACATAAATGAAAATATTTTTATATATAAATACACATTTTTGTATATTATACTAACAAACTAAAGAATGTTGATATTTCAGATGACCTTGAAATATTGTTGAATACCCTCCCAAAAAAAAAAAACGAGTAGAAAAGAATACCACCTCATTTATACGTGTAGTTTTTTTGTTTACATACCTCTTCATAGTTTGCTGTGGTTTATTTAACGATTTTTACTGCATTTATAGAAATTTTACAAATTGTTCCTGTTGAAAACTACTGTCTAATATGACTGGTTGACTGACGTTTCAAGAATCATCATCATGACTACACCAACACTATCATCAACACTTTTAACAACATAACCATTAAAAATGTTGATTTTTAAACAATTTATTATATATATTTTTTGTTTTTCTATGACTTGTTTTTGAAGGGGTTTAAAGTGTAATCTGCACTATGGGTTGAATTTTTTTTAAATGAAGAAAATTTTTTAATATTTTTTTTATTTATTAAAAAGAGAAATTTTCCTAAAAAAATAAAATTTTATAAGAAAACTTTTAAATTTTCTATTAAAATCAGATTACAGATAGCGATCGAATTCAATTCGCTCACGAGCGTAAAATAGAACTCGCTCGCGATTCGAGTCAAAAAGAGTTAATCGAGATTCGAGTCAAAACATGTAAATATCGCTTACGAAGCGAATACAAAACACATAAAACTCTAATTAAAATTGTGCTCGTTAAAAAATAAAACTCGCGATTTTGAGTTTTAAAACGAGCAATATAAATAAAATAGCGATCGCGAGCGATATTTTTACCTACCCTGATAAAAAGATAATTTAATCGAAAACTTATTGTAAAAGGAAAACTTTATTTAAAAAAAAAAAAACAGAATTTTAACGAAAATTTCCTATTTTTTTAAAAAGAAAATTTTCTCTAAACAGAGACTTTCATCGAAAATTTTATAAAAAAAGAAAAAGTAGTTCCAATAAACTCTATAAAAACAAATTTTCTATCAAAATATGGAACATTTAATATAAAAATAAAATTTGATGGAAAATTTTCCTTAAAAGAGAATTTATCGACAATTTTATAAAAAATTAAAGTAGTTAAAAAAACACTATAAAAATAGCATTTAATAAAAACTTTTCTATTAAAAGTGAATTTTGTTAAAAATTTTCTTTAAAAATAGAATTTGTTCCCAAATATTCTATAAAAATAAAATTTGATAAAAAAAATTTTATATAAATATAATTTAATCGAAAATTCTCTTAAAAAATAGAATTTAATCGAAAATTTCCTATAAAAGAGAATTTGTTCTCAAATTTTCTATCAAAAAGAATTTGTTCACAAAATTTCTATAAAAAGAGAATTTTTTCTCAAATTTTCTGTAAAAAGAGAATTTGTTCACAAATTGTTCTATAAAAAAGAAAATTTGTTTGTAAATACATATTCTATAGAAAGAATTTTTTTACATATTTATATAATAAGATAATTTATTCGCGAATTTTTATAAGAAGAATTTGTTTGCAAATTTTCGATAAAAAGATCATGTGCTCGCAAATATTCCTTAAAAAGATAATTTTTTCGTGAATTTTTCATAAGAAGAGAATTTGTTTGTAAATTTTCTATAAAAAGAGCATGTATTCGCAAATATTCTTTAAAAAGTGAATTTGTTCGCGAATTTTATCAAAACAGAGAATTTCATTGAAATTTTTCTCTAAAAAAGAGAATTTCATCGAAAATTTTATAAAAAAGAAAAGGTTGTCGAAAAATATCTATAAAAATAAAATTTGTACGAAAATTTTATATTTAAAGAGATTTTGACCGAACATTTTTTCTAAATTTTATAGCAAATTCTCTATAAAAAGAGAATTTGTTCACATATTTTCTATCAAAAATTAAATTTGTTCGTAATTTTTCTTTATAAAGAGAACTTGTTCGTAAATTTTCTGTATAAAGAAAATTTGTTCACATATTTTCTATAAAAATTGAATTTATTCGCGATTTTTCTATAAAAAGAGAATCATTTATAAAAAAAGAAAATTTGTTAGCATATTTTCTATAAAAAGAGCATTTTTTAACATATTTTTTTGAACTTTTTTTCTAATGAGAGAAATAAGTTTCTATAAAAAAAGAATTTGATCCAAAATTCTCTATAAAAAGAATTTGTCCACAAATTCTCTATTAAAAAGAATTTGTTCACATATTTTCTTTAAAAATATAATTTATTCGCGATTTGTTCGCAAATATTCTTTAAGAAGAGAATTTTTTCGCAAATTTTCTATAAACAGAGAATTTATTCGGAATTTTTTTATAAAAAGAAAATTTTGTTCTCATTTTTTCTATAAAAAAATAATTTTTTCACATTTTTTCTAATTTATTTTTAAAAAGAGCATTTTTTTTTCGCAAATTTTCTAAAACTGAAGAAAATTTGTTCGCAATTTGTTTATAAAAAAAGAACAAAATTCCTATAAGAAGGAGAAAATTTCGATAATTTTCTATTAAAAGAGACATTTTTCTATAAAAGTACAAAATTTCACAAATTTACTACAAAAAATAGAAATTCCGAAAACTTTTTGAAAACTTCTTATTAGAAAAGAAATTTTGGAAAACTTTTTATAAAATAAGAAATTTAAAAAAAAAAAAAAAAATGAAAATTTTTTATTAGAAGAGAAATTTTGGAAAACTTTTTATAGTAAAGTTTTTGAAAATTTTCTATAAAAACAGAAATTTTTTAAAAACTTTCTGTAAAAAGAGAAAATTTTTCTAAAAACTTTCTATAAAAAGTAAACATTTTTAAACTTTAAGTCATATTCTCTACTACAAATTATTTAAAATTTTAAATGTTTAATCCAATTCGAAATGATAGAGTAATAGAGCAAAAATAAACCTCATGCCTAATTGAAAATATACATACATACATATGTATGTACATAGAAAATATGCCAAAATATTGCTGAATCCTTTTTTAAAATATTTATTAAAATATAAATTTTCTGGCGCTAAAAGAGTAAGTAAGTACTGGTGGATTTTTATTTCACTTAAAATGTTTCTACTTCAGCATTTGTTGGTTGTTTGTTTGTGTGTGTGTTTGTTTAAAGGATTTTTGTGTTGTTGGTAAAAAAAGGATAAATTGAAATGTTCATAAAGTTGTTTTGTATATGAAATTATTTTCACTTGTTTACAACACCTGGATTTAAAAGTTTTTCTTTTAGTTTTTTTATTTTTTTTCAGTTGAAGTTAAAAGAGAAACAGAAAACTCAGGAAAAAAACATAAATAAATTTATTTATAATCATTGTACCATTTCAGATATAAAAGGATTTTAGTAACTACTTTACTTTATGACTTAAATTACTTGACATTGTGTGAAAATAAAACAATATACGAGGATATTAATAAAAAAATTTATAAAAAAATTTATAGAACTTTTACTACTAGTCTCTTATTAAGTAGAAGATTCCTTTTAAAAGTAGTAGTGTGTCTAATATGTATCAATTTATTTTTGTTTATATTGTAAATTTTAAATATTTCATGTAATTTTATACGAATTTATTACACTGTTCTTGTTTTTTTGCAGTCTTTTGGCAAAATGCCATACCGCGTTTTAAAATGTTAAAATAAGAGGAAACCAATAAATGTACATGTATGTGGTCACTATTGTGTACGTGTACTCTCTTTCGTTTACTCTAACACACCAATACTACACTTGGAAAAAACATAAGAATTGATATGTTTGCTGCTATCATTATAAAGTAAATATAAGAAATTTAACAATATTATGGTCACTGCAAGTATATCTTTATATATGTGAGTTCCTCTAAATCCCATTGGAGCATAGGGCGCCAATAGCGATTCGTTAGCAAACGCCTAGACTGGTGATAGGTCTGCTATCTGCGTGTCCAATCCCGCGGTTCAGCCATGATTCAGCGGTTGTTGCCTACTTTCCTAAGACGTCTGTAAGACCATTCTGAATACATGGCTGGGCGCCTTTTAACACTAACTAACTTGAGGCAGATGCATTAAAGTCATTGCCCGGGGAATACTTGGTCATACACCGGAAGTAGTTAGCTGCTTGGACTTTTCTCAAGGGAATCGTTCTGGCCACTGCCAAGTGAGTGGCAATCAGAAAACTCTGAAGAGACCCCCATCCCCCAAGTATATCTTTGGTTGTAGAAACTATGCATTTTTACGTGCAACATATTACAGATGCTTACTTGATGTAACTTTATACTTATAACTGCGGCAGTCAGTTGCTTAAATAATCATAATATAGTTGCGACAACTAGTAATATGGTTACACCAATAATAATATTGTTCAAATACATATACACAAGTTAACATGATCGTCATAACCGTATCTAACCATATTTTTTCTCAATGTGTATGTATAAGTGAGCTGAAATGATGGCAATCCCTGTTTTTTTTTCCTCTTTTACAATTTTTATACAATATTTTGCGCGCATTTTCTTTTTTCACAAAACCATGAACAAAATTATAAAAACAACATACAAAGTATTGGCAGTTTGGCTGGTCCTTCGTTCTGACGCTAGGTTCGTCCGACCCTCTGTTTGTTTGTTGTTTGGTCATGTTTTTTTGGTCAGACAACAAACGTCAAGCCAAACTTTGTTTGATACAAAAAAAGCTGAGCAAAATAAAATAAGTTAAGTGTAACTGCTAGCGGACTTATGTTTGTTGCTGATGTATTTTTGTTGTTGTTGTTGTTTGTTCTAGAAACAGTTCAAATACTTATATACAATTACTGCACAAACACACACATACACTCCCATATTTTTGCATGGATACAAACAACACACTCCTTGATAGTAAACAGAGTCAAGTGTAACAAGACTAGTTAGCGGTTGACCCCAAACGCATTCCATGAATAACATACATACATACTTGCATATATAGAAACATACATGTGAAAAAAAAGAACAACCTATACGCCCTAGTATCCTTGCTCCATAAACTAAGGGAGTATTTTATTTATTTAAATACAAAATTTAGCTTTATACTTTATATTCGTGTTAGTATTTACAAACATTAATACATACTAGCATATGCATGTATGTATGTATTCATTCACTTAAACATTTAACGTGTGTTTTACATTGTATGAATTCATATTATTTGGGTGATTAAAAAGGACATTTACTAGTTCGCGATATAAACGTTTTTTGTTGTTGTTGTTGCCGCTGTTTTGCTTTTATTTTATTATTATAGCTGTACGTTAAAGTTAAATCATTAAATTTTTAATTGTTGCTTTAAACAGCAGGCTATAATTTGTGGAAAATAATTTTTAGTATTTGAAACAAGAAAGTTGTTTTTTATATTAAGGAAAAGTAAGCATGTCATCGTCTTTTCATATATACAAACGTATTTACATTTCATAGAAAATATGATTAATTTGTTTAAACTGCTCGGGGATCGGCAGAGTTTTGAGAAATTACCTTTTCATCTAGTGTTGTTATACCCTACTCCACTATAGTAGGGAGGGTATTATGCGTTTGTGCTGATGTTTGTAACACCCAAGAATATTGGTCCTACACCCATCTTAAATTATACCAATCAGCTCAGAATCACTTTCTGAATCGATTTAGCTATTTCCGTCTGTATCTCTATGAAAACATTGTGCACACTCTACAGCTTGCAATGTTCAAGATAATTTGATAAAATTTGGCACATACTCCTCTTTTGACCCAAGGACAAAACCTATTGAATGGTTAAAATCGGTCCATTATTTCCTATATCCCCCCCTACAACCGTACCCCCCGAATAGGGCTTCTTAGCTCATAAATATCTTAAATGTTCTTGTATCACTTCAAAAATCGGCAAAACTTAGTCTTATATTTGTAAGTCTAAATGATACTGCTGATTTTCGTAATGATCGGGCATCATTTGACCCCATTCCCAATACAAAGTTCCCTTCAGAAAATGACTTGACGATCAAAATGATGTTCTGTATAAATTACTAATAAAGACGTAAGTCCCTCTACTAAAATTTATAAGTTTAGGGCCATATTAACCCCCTGCCCCCCTATAACCTCACTTTTAGAAAATCCTTTCTTTTGTCAACAAATTGTTAAAATATTCCTGAATTAAGGTAAAAATTAAATTAAAAGCATTAAAGCTTATTGGAGTGTTGTTTGTCCATCTCTGATTAAAAAGAGTTAGGCAATGAGCTCTCTTGTTTATTTCAAGTTTGAAAGCAATACAGCTTATTAAAGAGATGTTTACCCATCTCTGATTAAAGAGAGTTAAGCAATGAGCTCTCTTGTTTTCTAAGGTCTTCTATAAAAATAGAAATTAAAAAAAAGAGATTTGTTCGAAAATTTTATATGAAAAAGAAAATATGTTCTAATTACATTTTTTTCACTTACAGAAAAGATATGTATGTATTGGCACGTTTGCAGCTATTATTATAAAGTAACTATAAGAAATTTAACAATATTATGATCACTGCAAGTATATCTCTGGTGTAAATATTTTTACGTACACAATCATATAAAATATTGTGACAAACATATACTTGCTTGCTGTAACTTTATATAACTATGGCTAAAATAATCATAATATAGTTGCGACAACCAGTAATATGATTACAACATAATATATAATATAATATTGTTCATTAACTTGTAATCAGGTTAGTATGATCGTCATAAACTTATCTAACCATATTTTTTTCTCATATTCTATAGAAAGAGAAACCTTTGGCAAAATATTCCATAGAAAGAGACATTTTTGCGAAAATTTTCTAAAGAAAATCAAGAAGAGAGTTTTTAAAGTAGGAATATGTTTTATAAAAAGGAGAAATTACTATAAAAGGGAACGGACTTTAGTATTTCCCATTAAATATTTGATTTCCTTCTCTTAAACAAATGTCATGTCTAGTGTTTAACTAAGTTTAATTTAAAGCAACAATTCTTCTAAATAAACTTTTTAAAATGGATATAAAAAATGAAATAAGTTTCAACTAAACAAATACATATGTTTTATAAGGATATTGAGCTAAGTATGTATGTATGTGTATATAACATGTATGTAAAAAGTGTGTAAATATTAGAGTGAGTATGTGAGTGAGTATGTTTTTTAAATATATTTGCGCTATATTTTTCTATACATGTTTGTTTTTTCCACGAAGACCATAATTTATTACGCCAAGTAAACATTGTTACAAACATATGAATGTAAAGTATACATACATACTTTACTAGATGTAACAACTACAATTTCTATACTTTGTTATATTGTAATATCTAATGTAAAATTGTAAGTTTGTAAGACTACATTGAGTTTCGTTTGGTTGTACAATTTAAGTCTCTTTATAGTCTTATGTCTTTCTGTCTGTCCGTCTGTCTGTCTGTCTGTTTGGTGAATGTTATTTGTTACATTTACAATTGTTTACACTTTGTTTGTACAGCTTAAATAGAATTTTGTGAAAATCCACACTTGCTGCCGCTAAATCTTCTTCAAAAAGTCGTATTCTATTCATTCATAGTACATACAATGATGTTGGTGCGATGATGCCGATGTCGACAACGTCAACAACGCAACACTACCACCAACGCTGACGTCAACATTGTGGTAGTCCTTTTGTTTTTTCTTCTAGTCTAGAGGTAGAGCGAAGCGAAAAAAAGGTTTAACAATATTTCTATGTTATTTTTTATGTGTATAGATGGATGTATTTATTTTCAATTTAGTAGTGGCCCAACAGTTTTACCAGGATCGAATGTATCCTAGTATTTACAGATATGTATTCTTTGTATTGCAGAGAGAAAGTAATTAAATCATCATTCTAGAGTGCTCGAGTAAAACAAAGAAGTAGTGTCCCTAAGTAATCTAGAGAGAAATTCCTTTTTCTCTCTTTTGTAAAGTCAATTATTAAGTAATTATTTAATCTTTTAAAAGTAATCTATTGTGTAGTGCTGCAAAATCCGATAACTCCAAACTACAGGGCTATATTCCAGGGGTATATGTATGTTTTTTAGAAACATACATTTATCAGAATATACCTCCATGTAAGTTAACTAGTACACTTATGTACATTCCTTCAAACATACAGACATGACTGAGTGTGTGTCTAATGTTGTAAACAATTTTTGTGTAAGCAAGTGAGTGAAAAGTAGGATATATAGAGGATATAAAGAAGCTTCCTATTGTCAATTTCGAGAACATATGTTTTAATTTATGGCTTTTCTAACGTCAACTGCTGACAGATAATAAAAACTACATAGAAAACAGCTGTATGAACATTGCTCCACGAGCATGGGTGTATGTATGGAACAAACAAACAAACAAATATGTTTATTGAAATACAATACAACTTGTTCTTTATGTATTTTATGTTGTTCATACAATGTATCGCGCAAAGCTACAAGTCTTGAAACAAAAACCAAAAAAAAAAACCTAAAATCAAATCCTCCAATAATGCTACAAGCTAAATAACACACAAATACATTTATACCCACCATTTGTGTTATTTGTTTTTAGAATGTGGGGATTTCACATTCGTTGGGTTTTGATTTTTTTTGCTCCTGTTCCATTTTTTTTCCTTTAGCCGCTGATCCAGCGTCAGAAGAGTCTTAGCTAATGGCCTTATAAAAGCAATTTCGATGCATTAAACCAGAAGACAATGTCTATGTTTGAGAATTTGTTTGGGTGTGAGTGTGTGTGTGTGTGTGGGGAGTACGATTTGAACAAATTCAATTTAAAACCTTGAAAAACTAATAAACATGCTGTTGTTATTGCTGTCGCAAAACATTGTTTATGTTTGTTAAAATGTTTTTTCAAAGCTTTTTTCCATTTTCCAGGGGTTATGGCTTCGTTAGTTGTAGTATAGGAAGGTATATCTAGTTTTATAACGAAAACCTCAACTTTATATTTCAAATCACTGATGTTAGGTGAGTGTTTATCCATATAGTAACGAATAAATGGTAAATTATATGGAATCCAACACCAATTATGAAACAATATCTGCAGGACTCTGTTCTGTATTATTGCAAAAATTTTCTATAAAAGAGAATTTGTTGTAAATTTTTCTCTAAAGAGAATTTGTTCAAACATTTTATATAAAAAAGAAATTATTCGATTTTTTTTTAAAGAGAACTTTGTCGAAAATTTTCTATAAAAAAAATTTTTTTGAAAATTTTCTATAAAAATTTCGAAAATTTTTTATGAAAAAGAGATATTTTTTGAAAATTTTTTATAAAATGAGTAATTTTTCGAAATTTTGTAAATTTTGAGTAAAGAGGAATTTGATCAAAATTGTTCTCTCGAAAATTATCTAGAAAAAAAAAAAATTTTTTTATAAAAGAAAAATTTCTCTAAAATTTTCCATAAAACTGAAATTTTTCTATAAAAAGAACATTTAATCGAAATTTGTCTATAAAAAGAGATTTTTTTTTGGAAAAATTACTATAAAATTTTTTTAAATATAGAATTATTTTCGAAAATTTTTTATAAAAAGAGATTTTTTCGAAATTTTCTATAAAAAGAAAAAGTTTTCAAAAATTTTCTATAAAAAATAAATTTTCAGAAAAATTTCTATAAAAAGTTAATTTTTTTTTTGAAAATTTTCCATGAAAAGATAATTTTTCTTAAAATTTTCTATAAAAAGAGAACATTTATTTATTAAAAGAGCATTTTTTTTCAAAATTTTCTAATAAAAGAGAAATTTTCTATAAAAAGATCTGTTTTTCGAAAATTTTCTATATAAAGATTTTTTTTTTTGAAAATTTTCTATTGAATTTTTTTTTTTAATTTTCTATAAAAAGAGACATATTTTTTAAATTTTCTATAAAAAGAGAAAATTTTCTAAAATTTAAAAAAAGAGAATTTTTTTTAAAATTCTCTATTCAATTTTTTTCGAAAATTTTCTATAAAAAGATAAAAATTTATATTGAAAATTTTCTATTAAAAGAGAAATTTTTCAAAAATTTTCTATAAAAAGATCTGTTTTTCAAACATTTTCTATATAAAGACTTTTTTGAAAATATTCTATTAAATGTTTTTTTCGAAAATTTTCTATACAAAAAGAGACATATTTTTTAAATTTTCTATAAAAACAGAAAAACTTCAAAAAAGAGAATTTTTTTGGAAAATTTTCTATAAAAACAGAAATTTTTCGAAAAATTTTTATAAAAAAGTGAAATTTTTCGAAAAATGTTTATAAAAAGAGTCAATTTTCAAAAAGTTTTCTATATAAAAAGAAAATTAGTTTGAAAATTTTGTATAGAAAGAGAACATTTTCTTAAAAACTGAATTTTTTTTAATGAGAAACAATTTTCAAAAAAAGTAAAATTTCTTCGAAAGAGTGAAAAATGTTCAACAATTTTATATAAAAAGAAAAATTTGAACATTTTCTATAAGAAGAAAATTTTCGAAAATATTTTATAAAAAAGATAAATTTTGAAAAAAAAAATTCTATAAAAAATTCTCTCTGTAAAAATAAGAAATCTGTTAAATTTTCTATTCTTTCATTTCCGCTTAATTGCATTGAAATTACTAATTCCCCTAACCAATTAAAATATTATTGCTGCCTGCCACTTTTAAATAGTTTTCTGCATCATAGTTGCAATTTTAGTTTTTTTTTCATGTTTTTGCTCATCTTGTTTTGTTGTTTGTAGCAGTAAATTGATGTTGTTCAAATTGTCGATGAATGGTGCAGAGCAAATGTTGTTTTTTTTGTAGTTTGTTCGAGATGTTGCTAGAGCTGCTGTTATTATTGCCATAAACTTCCGGTGTAGAAGGATAATAAACAACAAACAAATAAATATACAAACATATAAAAAACAACAAAAATATGACACCCCCAGCAACGAGAGCAATTACTTAGTTGTTGATGTTAAATGTGTCGACTGACAGACGGACGGACGAGTAGAGCAACAAACGCGAGAAAGCGAACGGGTAACAAACAAATAACAAAACCTCAATAATAACAACAAACTAACATGTGTATCTTAAACACATAACCAAGGCAACAAAGAAAACAGCCGTTATGCATAAACACAGATACATACTTACATACATTACTCCGTAAGTACATGTGTATGTACATAATATGTAGGTTTATGTTTAGGTCTAACGTAACGTGAGGATTTTTTTTGTTTGAGTAATGCTAGAAGTTTATTGATACTAAAAATCTCACTCCCTCGCAAATAGTAAGAAATATGTTCATATGTATATCGTAAAGAAAGGGAAATAAGCATCAAAGAATAAAATGCAAATAAAACTAAGATATAAAACAAATTGAGCGCGTGGCAGTTGGAGTTACACATATTTATACGAGTACACACACCGGAAAAATACACATGTGGCAGAACAATGTTTTCTTTTCTTTTGTTCAATCTCTCTCAATCTTTAAGCAAAACAACATGACAGTTAGAATACATAGAGAATTGTAGCAATTAAATTACAATTATTTAAATGAATTTAACAAGGTTATTATTGGCGTAATCATATTTCTAGTTGTTCCAGACATACATACATCATGAATATGTACACCATTGAAAAGATTAACGCCATCATCATATGCGACAAACATTTAAATAGTTAATTTAAGATAATATTGTTGGCACAACTAAGTATATAGTTGCAGTAACCATATTTGTGCATTTCTTGAAGTAAAACTAAAATAATTGTTGTAATCAGATATGGCTTATGTTTTCTTTGCGTGTAACAATTTTATTCCAGTAAAATTTAAGTTTTAAATTCAAGCAACAGCTTATGAATACTAGTTGTTGCTGCTACTGTTGCTGTTGTTGATATCCCGAAGTAACATGTAGTTTATTTTCCTTTATAAATATCTTATTTTTAGAAAGGAAAGAAATAATAAAACTGGGGGACTTTAAATATACTACACACGACTACAACAATAATAAATAAAAAAATAACATTAAGAAAATAAAATACTAAACAATAATATACTAAACATTTGCAAATAAACACACACAGACACTCACGGATCCTTCCATGTGTTGTTGGCAACATTTAGTTATTCAGCCAGAGAATCAGCCAACCATCTAACCAAACGAACAAACCAACCATAGAAGCAGAAACGACATTCAGTCATAAAAAAGACAGACTTGGAAATCAACAATTTTTGATAGATTTTAAAGAATGTAGAGTTTTGTTGAGAGAAATAGACTAAATTGGACTAATGGTGGTTCTTAAGTTATGGTAAAATATCTAGTGCAACTAGAAGTTTGCCAAAGATAGTCCTATATGGGATAATGAATCTAATATGTTTCGGGTTTCAAGCCATTTAGTACCACGACTCATAATTTATTTTGAATGAAAGCCATATTTGGAGGTTCGGACTTTTAGTTGAACTATTCATATAGAATTTATTTGATCAAAATTTTGTTTTATAAGAACTAGAGTAACTTCCAGAAGAAGTAGGGTTTTAGTCAAAGATCAAATAAACTCTGAAGAAGTTTATACTGGATTTCAGCAAAATTTTGTTATTGCAGGATTTATAAGAGTTAAAGGGATTTCCATAGGAAGGCACTTTATGGGGGTTTGAGTTAAAGATCGAACGAACTCAGAAGTTGAAAAAAATTGGTAGAAGTAATAGTTTGTGTTAGATATTATCTTATTTAAGGGATAATACAGATTTCAAAAGGAGGCCTTATAAGAGGTCAATTATGGACTAATTCAGATAAAATGGTATATAATTAGGTAGATGTTACGGTTTATTTCTTTCCAATTTTACCATAATACCGTTAGTACAATAAGATTATGGGCTTTGGAGTAACTTTCAGCAGAAGGTCTTTTAGTGTAGAATGAGTCGTATTTAGAATGAACTCTGAAGAAGTTGTTGAATTTTAGCAAAATTTTGATATAATAGTATTTATAAAAGTTAGAGTGAGTTCCAGAGGAAGGCCCTTTATAGGCTTTTAAGTCAAAGATCAAACGAACTCTAAAGAAGTTGCAAGAAATAATGGATAATTGCCTTATTTAAGAGATAGTACAGATTCCATAAGGGGTCCTTATAAGTGAACTAGTATCAGTTATGGACTAATTCAGATAAAATACAAGATAATTAGTTAAAGCTTATATATAAAGCTTTCCAATTTTACCATAATAACGATTAACTTTCAGCTGAAAAGCTTTTAGTGAAGATTGAGTCATATATCGAATGATATCTGAAAAAGTTTTTAGAACATATATTTGTTTTTAAATCCAGTCTTTTTTTGTCAGATTTTATATTAAGGTTCTTATTTATTTCCAATTTTACCATAATAACGATTTACTTTCAGCTGAAGAGCTTTTATCGAAGATTGAGTCATATATCGAATGATATCTGATATCTTTAAGCGATTTGTTACCAAAATATCGGTTTCTAAAGGGGACTTTATAAGAGGACTAGGTTCGATTATGCACTAAAATCGGTAAACTAGAATAGATTATGGTAGAGCGGATACATGGCTTAGGTCAAACATAGACCGAACTCTGTAAAAGTTATTTTTTTATAAATTTGGTCTTAATAACGATTTTTTTTCGATTTCTTATCAATATATACCAATTTTCTAATATAGACCTTCTAACAGGACTAGGTTCAAATATTGACCAATACCTCTAAAATAAAACAGAACTTGCTAGAAATAATGTTGGTCTTATGAACCTTATTATAATTATAAAAGCGAGTTAGAGATTTTAGTCCGGAGGACTTTAGGGCGGTTTGGGTTAATATCGTCCGAAATCTGAAAAGTTACATAGACAAACTTTGTTATTCAATTTTTAACTTAATAATTATTTCTTTAACCGATTTACAACCGATAAATAGATTTAAAAAAGCACTTATAAGGTCATAATGATCAATATGGATCGATCTTTAAACTTTATAAATCGAATATGAAAGTAAAAATTTATTTCAGAAGATTGTCTTATATAATAGCTAAAGGCCTAAATTGGATCAATTTTACTAATATACAAACTTGAGTTAAACAAAAAAATTATTTTGATTTGATATTTTAAAAGCTTAAGCGAATTAATTCTCTAAATAAACTGCATTTTCTAAGTTGATTTCCAAAAGTTTACCAAAAAACGTCTACAATAGAAATACATACATACATGTGTGTGTATGTCTCGTATATTTTATATAGATATGTATATATACAAAATATGTTTATACTTCTGTTACCACATATGTGTCAATATAAATTTTTGTGTGTATGTATGTAAGCAAATGTATGTATGTTAGTGTATATGTTATTCTGTCAAAGTGTGTACACATTTGAATGACTCCTTGATACAATTCAAATGTACAAATCTATGTATTTGTGTACATTTGTCTGTGAATACTGTATTTACAACAGTATACAGGAAATAAACAAATAAAATTTGTACTTCCTTAACCTCCACACCACCACCGCCACTCACTCCCCCGTTCGAAAAAAACCACAAATGTACTAACTGTCAACATGTTATTGTAATTGTTGTTGTTGTTGTAGTTGTTTATTTTCTTTTTTAAATAATATAATTTTCTTTTCAAAACATTAGAAGAAAGAATGATGAAATGTTAGAAGAGAGAGGAGTAATATTAAAGAACTTTCAACAAATTTAATTGAAGGTGTTAAAGAAATTTTTATATATGAAAGGATTTCAAAGGTCATAATTGTTTGAATAAAAAAAAATAATAATAATAAAAAGAGAAACAATTTTATTATTAAAGGAAGTGGTAAAAGGCTACTGTGTAGTTTGCTTAGGTAATTATGAAAATTAAATTCAAGATATTCAAAAGATGTAGACATCATATTAAGTTAAATAAAAGGAACAACGGAAGCAATTATCTTCTATTTTACGATTTCTAATAATTGCTTTTGATTCGGGGAGATATGTATATGTTCTAGTTAATAGACTTAAACGATATAATGCTATAAAATTATGTAAAAAACATGGTCTCAATCTTTCACTGTTAATATTGAATTCGTATACTCATACATACTTACATAAAATAGTTTAAGAAATCATAAATGACATTGACGTACCTGTAATAAAAAAATAAAATAGATTAATTACTAAAATTATAACAGAAATATCTTTAAAGTTTTTAAGAAGTTAATAATTTTATCCATTATTAATATATAGGCTCTGATAAGCAATCCGACGAAAACAATTTTGATATCCTTGAACTGGCAGCAACAGATTATCTTATAGTAAACTTATTCAGATTATTCAAGCAACTTACTCATATTTTTATCCATAATAGTTAATTGAATTAATTTGAAGTTTAAAATTTCAGAAGTAATAACATCCCAGCAAAAACTTTCATCGAATAGTTAAAATGCTTAAAATTACTTACACAACATTATTTTAAATAAATATTTTAACACAAAGATGACATTGAAGGCAAGTACTTGCCACACTTGCTTATAAATAGGAAGTTATTTAAGTACTTACTACATTCACCTGCAAAAAGGGAGTTAAGTAAGTAGTTTTTTTTTTTGACTGAGAAAAAATTGCCTACGAGGATACGTCCATTGTTTCTATTTTAGTTTTACAAAAGGAAAATTTTATTTTTGTCAAGTAAGTACTTATATAATATATGATTTGTAAGTTATTATTAAACTCCTAAGTAATGCAGACGGTATTTAGTAGTCATTGAAAAGTAAGTTTCTGAGTAAGTACAAGTCATTACCATATTATTGCTAGAATGTTCTCATGCGCTCTGTAATGGAATTAATGGAATTACTCTCTTCCTACGACACATTCGTAATTCAATTTGACAGTTTATCCTAATACTTTTACAAAATAAAAATCAACATATGATTATGATAAATTTGTAATTCTTAAGTTTGAATTAACTCACGAATGAATTGCGAATGAATAAGGCAATTCGCCTTGAACCGCGAAACACAATGTATAACAAACAAAACAAACCAGTTAGAGAGCTAATTTTTTACTTTAACCTAGAAATTTTGTATGATGAATCACGTGTTTGCGCGAATTACAAATAACTCTGTCGTGTGAACATGGTACAAGAAAACTGTTATACAATTTTAGTTTTTTTTATACCCACCATCAAAAAAGATGGGGGGTATATTGATTTTGTCATTCCGTTTGTAACACATCGAAATATTGATCATAGACCCACAAAAGTATATATATTCTGGGTCCTCATTAAATTCTAAGACGATCTAGACATGTCTGTCCGTCCGTCTGTCTGTCTGTCTGTCTGTAGAAAGCACGATAGAGTCCGAATGGAAAGAGCTAGAGGGTTGAAATTTCACATAAATATTTCTTATAGGTAAGGTTTGTTTGGTAATGGAAATGAGCAATATCGGTCCACGTTTTCGGATAGCCCCCATACAAGTGGCCCCTCGAAAAGCAGCTTTAACAGCCATAACTTGTTTAAAAATACGAATATAGCGATGAAATTCGACATAAGTAAGTTTCTTATGATCCAAAATCACTATGCAAAATTTTCGGTCCATAATTGACCCTACCCCCCATATAAGGTACCCTTCAGAAAATGACTTTAACGCTCATTACTGGCTTAAAAATACTAGTATACAGATGAAATTTGACATAAGTAAGTTTCATACGAGTCAAAATCTATCTAAAAAATGTTATGAGGATCGGTCCATGATTGACCCTACCCCCCATATAAGGTCTCCTTCAGAAAATCACTGCAACGCTCATTAGTGGTTTAAAAATACGAGTGTAGCGATGAAATTTGACACAAGTAAATTTAATACGAACCAAATTCTGTCTACCAAATTTTATGAGGATCGACCCATAATTGACCCACCCCCCTATATAAGATCCCCTTCAGAAAATTACTTTAACGCTTATAACTGGCCTAAATATACGAGTATATAGATGAAATTCGACATAAGTAAGTTTCGTTCGAGTCAAACGAGGTTTGATGGTGGGTATATAAGATTCGGCATAGCCGAATATAACACTCTTACTTGTTATTCTTAATTTTAGTTAAAGATATATTTAAGTGACAATGACTAAGTTAAATTCCTTTCCTTTAGCCTCCAATTTCCTCTGCTTATCGAAACAATAATAAGATTTTCTATATTTTTTCAAATTAAACGCTTTACTTTAATGATGACCTCATAAAATTCATGTACTAGTACTTTATTTAATAAACACATTAAATAAACATAATTTAACGATAAACCATTTCAAATATCACTATGACCCAGAACAATTAAACCTTATTAAACTATATTCATTAAAATCATGTGGAATACATACAATAGTTATGTACAACATACATATCTACATATGTTTGTATATAATCGATTATTTATTATAACTATAGATAATTTAAAAGTAGTATGTACATAAACTGTATATACATAATACTTTCATATACTGCCATAGTGTGCTTACTCAGAAAATATACATACATAGTTTTACCGAAAACAGCTTTGAATTAAAGCTCAATTAGTTTCTACGTTACGTTTCGTAATGAATCAGCTGATTCATTTTTGGCTTACGGTAACTTGTGTAAAGGCTCACTTAGTTTCTAAGTTTCTTTTCGTAACAAATCAGCTGATTCCTGTTTTTCATACAAAAACCCAACTAACAACCAACTTTTAGGTTACTAAGATACTCCAAAGTTGCGATTGACTCCCAACCTGGTTACCAAGGTATATATAAAGTAACCAAGTACTCCGTGTTGTATTAATAAATGTCATTTATTTGTCAAATATTAAAAACATTTCTTAATGTTTTAAACATAACTAAGACACTAACACGGTTGACCTTTTAACATACTCTGTTAGACCCTTATTTTTGATATAATCCATTCTAGAAGTAAATGTCCTCCTGTATGTAATTTAGCATTGTATGTCTTATACATACAGGTGTAAGCATTTGTGTAAAGTAAAACATTTATACATGGAAAAACATTCTCTTGTGTTAATATAAATATGTAAATACATATTAGAGAGGGTAAACTGAAAAGTCATGTTAGACAAATGACAACTGTCAATTGATGGCTGTCAAATTTTTAATTATATTGACAGTTAGATTTTAATTTGATAGCCATAGGGGAAACCAATTAAGTTCAAAACTCTAAGGAAATATACGTTTAATATTTGTTCACTGAAGCTTTAGTTGCAAACTAGATTAACTTCAAAAATTGAAAGTGATTAATAAATGTCAGAATTACAGCTTGATGAACAATTTTTGGTTTCATAACAATCTTAAAATAAAAAAAGTAAAATTAGACTTAATCTATAATCTATACAAACACTACTTCAAATTTAAAATCCTTTTTAGTCTGACCTCGTTTACACATATCGTAAAAAGACAAACAAATGTAATAAATTTGGTGCATTAAAAAGCTAGTGAACTATTAAACTAAAATAGTAAAACTTTACGGTGATTTTGATTCTATATGTTTGTCGATATGTTAGTTGTTATTGCTTTTATTAAAGCTTTATAAAAGTTGCATGTAGACAAATGAATATGAAACAATAAGGCAACATATAAAAACCACTTATACAAGAAAACTAGCAGATCTAGGAGGGAAACGGTTCCAAACTAATAAGGTTATAAGAAGAAAATAAAAAAATTTCACTGCAACTGATCATTTCAGTAGTTTGTAGTAAACGGATTTTAAAGTGATTACATAGCTAGTTACTTGTAGACAATAAGGGAATAAAAATTATAACAATATAACAGCAGTACACCAAGCATTTAGATATTTGGAAAATACGGGATACTTTAACTATTTGTTAAACTACTGGGTATTGTGGAAAGAAAATAAAAATGACTATGTAGGTATGTTGTTGCCTTAAATTGGGTGTAGTAGTTTTATAGTTTGTTGTTGTTTATATTTTTTTAAACTCCATTGAAAATAAAGGTATAAAGTGCTGCGTCTATTTTTCGTGCAATTAAATCGATATTACGCGAGAACCTGCCTAATTGCGGATGACACGAAATTGTTTACAACACCACAACAACTACAAACACAACATGGCAAGCAAGGCAGGGTCATACACAAAACACTACAATAGGATC